>NW_026530367.1:0-65000 GCF_026979565.1 Vidua chalybeata | reverse complement strand
AACCCTAACCCTAACCCTAACCCTAACCCTAACCCTAACCCTAACCCTAACCCTAACCCCTAACCCTAACCCTAACCCTAACCCTAACCCTAACCCTAACCCTAACCCTAACCCTAACCCTAACCCTAACCCTAACCCTAACCCTAACCCTAACCCTAACCCTAACCCTAACCCTAACCCTAACCCTAACCCTAACCCTAACCCTAACCCTAACCCTAACCCTAACCCTAACCCTAACCCTAACCCTAACCCTAACCCTAACCCTAACCCTAACCCTAACCCTAACCCTAACCCTAACCCTAACCCTAACCCTAACCCTAACCCTAACCCTAACCCTAACCCTAACCCTAACCCTAACCCTAACCCTAACCCTAACCCTAACCCTAACCCTAACCCTAACCCTAACCCTAACCCTAACCCTAACCCTAACCCTAACCCTAACCCTAACCCTAACCCTAACCCTAACCCTAACCCTAACCCTAACCCTAACCCTAACCCTAACCCTAACCCTAACCCTAACCCTAACCCTAACCCTAACCCTAACCCTAACCCTAACCCTAACCCTAACCCTAACCCTAACCCTAACCCTAACCCTAACCCTAACCCTAACCCTAACCCTAACCCTAACCCTAACCCTAACCCTAACCCTAAACCCTAACCCTAACCCTAACCCTAAACCCTAACCCTAACCCTAACCCTAACCCTAACCCTAACCCTAACCCTAACCCTAACCCTAACCCCTAACCCTAACCCTACCCTAACCCTAACCCTAACCCTAACCCTAACCCTAACCCTAACCCTAACCCTAACCCTAACCCTAACCCTAACCCTAACCCTAACCCTAACCCTAACCCTAACCCTAACCCTAACCCTAACCCTAACCCTAACCCTAACCCTAACCCTAACCCTAACCCTAACCCTAACCCTAACCCTAACCCTAACCCTAACCCTAACCCTAACCCTAACCCTAACCCTAAACCCTAACCCTAACCCTAACCCTAACCCTAACCCTAACCCTACCCTAACCCTAACCCTAACCCTAACCCTAACCCTAACCCTAACCCTAACCCTAACCCTAACCCTAACCCTAACCCTAACCCTAACCCTAACCCTAACCCTAACCCTAAACCCTAACCCTAACCTAACCCTAACCCTAACCCTAACCCTAAACCCTAACCCTAACCCTAACCCTAACCCTAACCCTAACCCTAACCTAACCCTAACCCTAACCCTAACCCTAACCCTAACCCTAACCCTAACCCTAACCCTAACCCTAACCCTAACCCTAACCCTAACCCTAACCCTAACCCTAACCCTAACCCTAACCCTAACCCTAACCCTAACCCTAACCCTAACCCTAACCCTAACCCTAACCCTAACCCTAACCCTAACCCTAACCCTAACCCTAACCCTAACCCTAACCCTAACCCTAACCCTAACCCTAACCCTAACCCTAACCCTAACCCTAACCCTAACCCTAACCCTAACCCTAACCCTAACCCTAACCCTAACCCTAACCCTAACCCTAACCCTAACCCTAACCCTAACCCTAACCCTAACCCTAACCCTAACCCTAACCCTAACCCTAACCCTAACCCTAACCCTAACCCTAACCCTAACCCTAACCCTAACCCTAACCCTAACCCTAACCCTAACCCTAACCCTAACCCTAACCCTAACCCTAACCCTAACCCTAACCCTAACCCTAACCCTAACCCTAACCCTAACCCTAACCCTAACCCTAACCCTAACCCTAACCCTAACCCTAACCCTAACCCTAACCCTAACCCTAACCCTAACCCTAACCCTAACCCTAACCCTAACCCTAACCCTAACCCTAACCCTAACCCTAACCCTAACCCTAACCCTAACCCTAACCCTAACCCTAACCCTAACCCTAACCCTAACCCTAACCCTAACCCTAACCCTAACCCTAACCCTAACCCTAACCCTAACCCTAACCCTAACCCTAACCCTAACCCTAACCCTAACCCTAACCCTAACCCTAACCCTAACCCTAACCCTAACCCTAACCCTAACCCTAACCCTAACCCTAACCCTAACCCTAACCCTAACCCTAACCCTAACCCTAACCCTAACCCTAACCCTAACCCTAACCCTAACCCTAACCCTAACCCTAACCCTAACCCTAACCCTAACCCTAACCCTAACCCTAACCCTAACCCTAACCCTAACCCTAACCCTAACCCTAACCCTAACCCTAACCCTAACCCTAACCCTAACCCTAACCCTAACCCTAACCCTAACCCTAACCCTAACCCTAACCCTAACCCTAACCCTAACCCTAACCCTAACCCTAACCCTAACCCTAACCCTAACCCTAACCCTAACCCTAACCCTAACCCTAACCCTAACCCTAACCCTAACCCTAACCCTAACCCTAACCCTAACCCTAACCCTAACCCTAACCCTAACCCTAACCCTAACCCTAACCCTAACCCTAACCCTAACCCTAACCCTAACCCTAACCCTAACCCTAACCCTAACCCTAACCCTAACCCTAACCCTAACCCTAACCCTAACCCTAACCCTAACCCTAACCCTAACCCTAACCCTAACCCTAACCCTAACCCTAACCCTAACCCTAACCCTAAACCCTAACCCTAACCCTAACCCTAACCCTAACCCTAACCCTAACCCTAACCCTAACCCTAACCCTAACCCTAACCCTAACCCTAACCCTAACCCTAACCCTAACCCTAACCCTAACCCTAACCCTAACCCTAACCCTAACCCTAACCCTAACCCTAACCCTAACCCTAACCCTAACCCTAACCCTAACCCTAACCCTAACCCTAACCCTAACCCTAACCCTAACCCTAACCCTAACCCTAACCCTAACCCTAACCCTAACCCTAACCCTAACCCTAACCCTAACCCTAACCCTAACCCTAACCCTAACCCTAACCCTAACCCTAACCCTAACCCTAACCCTAACCCTAACCCTAACCCTAACCCTAACCCTAACCCTAACCCTAACCCTAACCCTAACCCTAACCCTAACCCTAACCCTAACCCTAACCCTAACCCTAACCCTAACCCTAACCCTAACCCTAACCCTAACCCTAACCCTAACCCTAACCCTAACCCTAACCCTAACCCTAACCCTAACCCTAACCCTAACCCTAACCCTAACCCTAACCCTAACCCTAACCCTAACCCTAACCCTAACCCTAACCCTAACCCTAACCCTAACCCTAACCCTAACCCTAACCCTAACCCTAACCCTAACCCTAACCCTAACCCTAACCCTAACCCTAACCCTAACCCTAACCCTAACCCTAACCCTAACCCTAACCCTAACCCTAACCCTAACCCTAACCCTAACCCTAACCCTAACCCTAACCCTAACCCTAACCCTAACCCTAACCCTAACCCTAACCCTAACCCTAACCCTAACCCTAACCCTAACCCTAACCCTAACCCTAACCCTAACCCTAACCCTAACCCTAACCCTAACCCTAACCCTAACCCTAACCCTAACCCTAACCCTAACCCTAACCCTAACCCTAACCCTAACCCTAACCCTAACCCTAACCCTAACCCTAACCCTAACCCTAACCCTAACCCTAACCCTAACCCTAACCCTAACCCTAACCCTAACCCTAACCCTAACCCTAACCCTAACCCTAACCCTAACCCTAACCCTAACCCTAACCCTAACCCTAACCCTAACCCTAACCCTAACCCTAACCCTAACCCTAACCCTAACCCTAACCCTAACCCTAACCCTAACCCTAACCCTAACCCTAACCCTAACCCTAACCCTAACCCTAACCCTAACCCTAACCCTAACCCTAACCCTAACCCTAACCCTAACCCTAACCCTAACCCTAACCCTAACCCTAACCCTAACCCTAACCCTAACCCTAACCCTAACCCTAACCCTAACCCTAACCCTAACCCTAACCCTAACCCTAACCCTAACCCTAACCTAACCCTAACCCTAACCCTAACCCTAACCCTAACCCTAACCCTAACCCTAACCCTAACCCTAACCCTAACCCTAACCCTAACCCTAACCCTAACCCTAACCCTAACCCTAACCCTAACCCTAACCCTAACCCTAACCCTAACCCTAACCCTAACCCTAACCCTAACCCTAACCCTAACCCTAACCCTAACCCTAACCCTAACCCTAACCCTAACCCTAACCCTAACCCTAACCCTAACCCTAACCCTAACCCTAACCCTAACCCTAACCCTAACCCTAACCCTAACCCTAACCCTAACCCTAACCCTAACCCTAACCCTAACCCTAACCCTAACCCTAACCCTAACCCTAACCCTAACCCTAACCCTAACCCTAACCCTAACCCTAACCCTAACCCTAACCCTAACCCTAACCCTAACCCTAACCCTAACCCTAACCCTAACCCTAACCCTAACCCTAACCCTAACCCTAACCCTAACCCTAACCCTAACCCTAACCCTAACCCTAACCCTAACCCTAACCCTAACCCTAACCCTAACCCTAACCCTAACCCTAACCCTAACCCTAACCCTAACCCTAACCCTAACCCTAACCCTAACCCTAACCCTAACCCTAACCCTAACCCTAACCCTAACCCTAACCCTAACCCTAACCCTAACCCTAACCCTAACCCTAACCCTAACCCTAACCCTAACCCTAACCCTAACCCTAACCCTAACCCTAACCCTAACCCTAACCCTAACCCTAACCCTAACCCTAACCCTAACCCTAACCCTAACCCTAACCCTAACCCTAACCCTAACCCTAACCCTAACCCTAACCCTAACCCTAACCCTAACCCTAACCCTAACCCTAACCCTAACCCTAACCCTAACCCTAACCCTAACCCTAACCCTAACCCTAACCCTAACCCTAACCCTAACCCTAACCCTAACCCTAACCCTAACCCTAACCCTAACCCTAACCCTAACCCTAACCCTAACCCTAACCCTAACCCTAACCCTAACCCTAACCCTAACCCTAACCCTAACCCTAACCCTAACCCTAACCCTAACCCTAACCCTAACCCTAACCCTAACCCTAACCCTAACCCTAACCCTAACCCTAACCCTAACCCTAACCCTAACCCTAACCCTAACCCTAACCCTAACCCTAACCCTAACCCTAACCCTAACCCTAACCCTAACCCTAACCCTAACCCTAACCCTAACCCTAACCCTAACCCTAACCCTAACCCTAACCCTAACCCTAACCCTAACCCTAACCCTAACCCTAACCCTAACCCTAACCCTAACCCTAACCCTAACCCTAACCCTAACCCTAACCCTAACCCTAACCCTAACCCTAACCCTAACCCTAACCCTAACCCTAACCCTAACCCTAACCCTAACCCTAACCCTAACCCTAACCCTAACCCTAACCCTAACCCTAACCCTAACCCTAACCCTAACCCTAACCCTAACCCTAACCCTAACCCTAACCCTAACCCTAACCCTAACCCTAACCCTAACCCTAACCCTAACCCTAACCCTAACCCTAACCCTAACCCTAACCCTAACCCTAACCCTAACCCTAACCCTAACCCTAACCCTAACCCTAACCCTAACCCTAACCCTAACCCTAACCCTAACCCTAACCCTAACCCTAACCCTAACCCTAACCCTAACCCTAACCCTAACCCTAACCCTAACCCTAACCCTAACCCTAACCCTAACCCTAACCCTAACCCTAACCCTAACCCTAACCCTAACCCTAACCCTAACCCTAACCCTAACCCTAACCCTAACCCTAACCCTAACCCTAACCCTAACCCTAACCCTAACCCTAACCCTAACCCTAACCCTAACCCTAACCCTAACCCTAACCCTAACCCTAACCCTAACCCTAACCCTAACCCTAACCCTAACCCTAACCCTAACCCTAACCCTAACCCTAACCCTAACCCTAACCCTAACCCTAACCCTAACCCTAACCCTAACCCTAACCCTAACCCTAACCCTAACCCTAACCCTAACCCTAACCCTAACCCTAACCCTAACCCTAACCCTAACCCTAACCCTAACCCTAACCCTAACCCTAACCCTAACCCTAACCCTAACCCTAACCCTAACCCTAACCCTAACCCTAACCCTAACCCTAACCCTAACCCTAACCCTAACCCTAACCCTAACCCTAACCCCTAACCCCTAACCCCTAACCCCTAACCCCTAACCCTAACCCTAACCCCTAACCCTAACCCCTAACCCTAACCCCTAACCACCCTAACCCCTGAATCTAACACTAACCCCACACCCTAACCCTACCCGTAACCCCTAACTATGGCAGCATCCATGCGTTCACACGACGGGGGATGACGGTGGCGGCACCTATATAATCACGTGATGAGGAAGCAATATGGCCACTTTTGGGATTGGGTCGATTTTTTTGGTTTCTTGCGGTTTTTTTGTGCCTGCTGGGCGTGTTGTGTGCCAGTGGGGCTGTTCTGCTGCACCCGCACCCATGGACGCGGCGGGGGATTGCAGTTGGACCTCGGGATTCGTGGGGGAATTTTGGTCGGGCAGCTGGCTGGACGACTATAGCTTGGGGGCTTTTCTGCGGCGCAGGGGGGCGGTGCGAGGGGAGTGGTCTGGATTCCAACGTGGTTACGTCATGTGGGGCGGCGTGGAGGGTGGTGTGTGTGCAGTGCCCGGTGTATGGCAGCAGGGGGCGCCTGGAGTACTAATTACGGGTCCTATAGCTATATTTATCTCAAAAAGAAGAAAAACTATAAATGTCCGGTGCAGAAGTAGAAACTTTCAGGCTCCTGGGGAGTAATTTTTTTTTTCTTTAAATCATTTAAAGTTTGTTTTTTTTGTTTTACTCCCAAGGAGCCTGAAAGTTTCTACTGCTGCCTTTTCAAATCTAGAAAGGAAAAACAAAGTTAGAAATAAGAAGATAGAAATAGACAGAAAGAAAGGGTGAGAAAAAGAGTTAGGGAAAAAAAGTGGCAAACAGTGAAAAAAGGAAAAGAGTGAAAAATGAGAAGGGTTACAGTGAAAAAGAGTTGGGGTGAGAGTGAAAAAGAGGAAAAAAGAAAGAAAAAACCTAGAGAGAAAAAGAGAAATAAAGAGTAAAGCATAAACTAGAGAGAAAAATAAAGAGTTAGAAAGAGTGAAATAGAGAAACAAACAAAAAAAAAAAGATACATAGGGAAATAGAGAAGAAGCAGAGAGAGTTAGAAACAGTGAGAAATAGAAACAGAGTTAGGGACAGACAGAAATGAAGTTAAGAGATAGAAAACTGAGAGAAGAAGCAAAGGAAGAAATACAGTAGAAAAAAATAATGACTACACCACACCAAAAAAAGACAGGAGCCAAAGGTGGAGGGGGAGGGAGCAGGGGGCATCATGATTGGGGTTGATTCAATTTTTTTCAATTAATTTTTTCTTTACGCTTCAACAAAACACACAGAAACAATGTATACAAATGCAAGCATAGATACAACCCGTACACTGACAGATAGAAATCCAGCTTACCTACAGAGCGATTCGTGGAAATGCAGCAGCAAATGCAAATACAGACCAATACAGGGCAATATAAACCAAACACATATTAACACAATACAACCTTTTTTCCATTTACATTACATTTTGTTTTACTGCTAGAGGAAACCCAAAACAAAAATAGCACGCAGAAAACAACAGTCATCCACCGTGACCATCTCCTTCACGTTGCACACAAACTCACCGTCGCTCTCATTTCAACTGTTCCGTTACAACCCGGCAATCGTTGTTCCTTGGGAACGTGGTTCCCAGGAGCCTCCAAAAAAATCCTCCTGCCTGACGAAAACCCCGGTCCCGGGACGGTCCGCGTCCAAACTTTGGCGATGAACGTCGCCTCGCGGACCAGCCGGGACCGAGGAAAAAAAAACCCAGCCGGGGGGGGGGGGGGGGGGAACCCAGCTGCGGATTTTTTATTCTAAATTTAAAAATGAGCCGAAAAACCTGAAAGGCAAAGGCCATATGCACAAGGTTAGAACCGGTCAACACACGCTCACACCTGCAGACACAAACTCTCACAGACTGACACGGACAATGACGCTCTCTCACACACTCTTCCGCTTACGTGCTGACTGCGACCCTTACTTGAAACACTACGCTGAAGAATATGCTTCGACGCATCTTCTGACTGCAGCTCTTTGATGTCGAGCGGTAGATTCCGGGAAGACGTGTAGGGACCCGGGGACCTGCGAGACAACAGAGATGACGGGAGGTGGTCAACGAGTGACTCTCTGAAAGCTAGAAGCTATTCCCGCCCTGGGCCCGTAACTTTTGTACCCAAAACTCCATAGAAGACAGATGAACTGTAAAGTTTTATAACTGCTCTACCTAACTGAGACTATGTGCCTGGACAGGGCAGCTCTGATCGTAAGTGGTACATTAGGGACACGTACAACGTAAGCCAAGGTAGGTAGATACCGTATGAGTACGCACAATATAAGCCAAAGTAGGTACATACAGTATAAGTACATACAATATAAACTGACTGAGGTACATACGACATAAGTACATACAATATAAGCACATACAGTATAAGCCAACATAGGTAGGTACAACCTAAGCACGTACAATATAAGCCAAGATAGATACAATATAAGTGAGGACTTGACATAACTCTCCGGAAGATTAATTGTTGAGCCCTATACCCTTCGAGAAGGCGGAAGCTACGGAACTACTGCAGTCACGTGATGAGGGTCTAATATGCTCCCTCTAGAAGTCCGAGAGAATGGCGCGGGAAGAGAAGGCGCTACCGAAGGTGAGAAGGAAAATGGATGAGAACATCTTGTGTACTTCTTCCAGTCTCAAAAAGTAAAAATGTAAAGATGCCGGAATAAGCGAGATCCGGGAAGGTACGCGAGTAAAATATGGCCGATACGGCACAGAATGACGCCGATAAAGTGTCGAGATGTAACAAAGGCCTATGACACAGAAATCAATGGACACGGACAACGTAACGCAGACACGAGTGGAAACTGGCTGGCAGTTCCACCTTATGGACCCAAGATTCCTAGCCCGAGATGAGTCATAGGCCAATGATGCCAAAGGAAAGAAAGCCCTAGGGCAATAGCACGTGATGATGAAACTTAACTCCTTTCAAGATGTTAGTGCCAAAGGACTTAAGAAGCTCAGTAGGACTAGACAAGAAAGCAATGACTACGGCGTGACCGTGGCTATAGCTCTGGACGTGAAGGCGGGCTCCTCGGGTGAAAAGATCCACGACGATGTCGAGAGTCGAAGAAGGCCGCCGACGCAAACCTCGTGAGGACGCGGAGACGGATTGGAACTGCCCTACCCAGCGAAGACTCTGGTGAGGCTGAGGAGAAACCCTCTCTCTTTGCTTCCGAGGGGCCCGTTCCCCTGTGCGCCTCTCCTCTAAGCTAATTGTCTCCTGTGATAGTAAAGGATTTTTCCCCTTCTCCCGCTACTGGCCCCGGCACTTAGCTTTTGCAAGATGACCGGACGAAAGCCATTGTCAGTTGGATGTGGATGGTGAGACGCTCTCTACGTCCACTTGGGTGCTGCCGTTTCCAAACTTTGGCTACGTGCCTCCTCGCCGTACCTAAGACAAAACGGAAAATGCAACTAGCGCCCTCCAAAAGAGGAATCCCCGGAACTCCGACAGGCCGCTGCCCCGGCTCACCTGAAATCTTGATTCAACTCCACGGGCTGCCCGGAGGAAACCTGCAAAAGGAAAAGGTACACGCTTAGCGTGCTGCTGCGTAACGGTCACCTATGAGTCACCCTGCCTAAATGCCGACTTACCCGCTCGCCTCTGTTCCTTCGTGTGCCTAGGGCAGCGACAGCATCTGCAAAGAAACAAAACAAAAAAACCCAGACTGAGATACTGTGAAAACAACACGACCCTGACCTGACAATTACATCCACCTATACCTTAAGCTTGCAGCCGCCTGGCCTCGGACATCTGGGACCAGAGACGTATTGCAAGAGGACTGCCTAAAATAAAAGACACAATAGAGGATACTTAGAGTTTCACCAGAAATTGAGACCGGAGCAAAAACAACTGCTTCTGTCTGTTACTCAATGCTCACCTTGCCTACTTCACCGTGGCTGTGGTTATCCCACATAACTTCATACAAATAAGCACAAAAAACAGAGCCGTAACACTTGCGTTTGCTTCTCCTACAAAAACAAACAGCGACTGACCTTCTCAGGGAAACCTGCTGAATCGGGATGGAGCGGTCTGCCACAAATTGAAACCATCTGCATCTAAAAGGAAATTAGGACTAATGTCAAACAGCTGAAGGATAAATTAACAGCTCTAGACATCTTACGTCAAGCTACAAATACCATCTAGAGATGAACTACACCCTGCATTACAAATTTCCAGGCTCCAGGACCTGTCCTATTATACCTACACCAGGCTATACAGCAGGGCAGAGCAGATCCACACCAAATACACAGACAGCACCGGTGACACAGGACATGACAAACGGGGGGACGCAACAGGGAGAGGAAGCTCTCGGCAAGAAGGTGGCCCTCGAGGACCGAGAGAATGTGGAACAAGATTACCTAGGTGAGACTGACGGCGAGCCGACGGGGCTCAGAGAACCCTGCAGGAACGAGATGCTAAGAAACGTTTGTGCTGAGAACGGCACAAACGGATGCCTGAGAAGCCTACCGTAAGAATGATCTACCTAGCTTAGCAGTCTCACAAGTCCTAATCTGCTACAAGAGATCGTTGCGGTGTGTATCTGCCGATATCGCTCAGAACAAGACCTTAAAAGACATCTGACTGGATGCTTCCAAAAAGAGATGCGATTCCGATGTCTCTCAGGGCTCCCGAGTCAAAAGTCCTAAGGCATCGGTGCCGGGCCGAGGAATGCAAACGTGACAGATGCCAAGAACAAGAACAGGGTCACCGATGGGCCCCTGAAAGGGCTATGGTAAAAAGGACCTGTGACATTAGAAACCCAAACAACACAGACTGCACAATAGACAAGTGACACGACACACACCGGAACTGCTCTGCCCTGCGCATCCCGGCACTGAGAGCAAAAATGACACTTTCCCTTTAGGTGGCTTAAGGGAACACTTCTTGGGCATCCTCATCTCCAAAACGGACACAAAAACCCCTCCCGGGAGTCCCACCCCAGCACCCTGCTTCCATCCCCTCTGTGGGTCGTAAGATAAGCCCTCGACTTATCTTGCACACATCTGGGGATGCAAATCCCTGTCGGGTTCAAAAGGAAGCAGTCTTCCCATCGGGGAAGTTCCAGCTGTCACCGGGCTGTTGTCTCTTAGTCTGCCAAAAGAAAACCAAACATCAGTGCACAATCTTAACAGCACATCGGCCAAAACCTGATAATTCTGCTACTCACCATCTCCTAAGAATGCCCGGGTGCGTGGCCTGCACGCTTCGGCCATGCTCGGAGGAAGACGCCTTCATCGCAGGGTATGCCTAGGTTAAGCGGAGACAAGGTGACTGGGCGTTGCTGAAATTTGTGGAGCCTTGCTCCTCCCTCCCTACATTCCCGATTCACCACAACTCCTCGGCCATTCCTGAGGGCTACCCAGATGGGACCTTGAAATACAAAATTTGAAGGCTTCATCACAGAGGCCTGTAATACTTCCAGGGGGCTCACAACTGCAGGTAACCCAGACCATCAGCCAGTTTTTTGACAGGGGCTATGCATACTCTGAGTGGATTCCTTAAAGCACACAAACATGAAGGAAGGCTTAGAGTTGCACCAAAAGCAAACCTGAGCAAGAACAACTGCTTCTGTCCACTGCTCACCTGGCACACTTGACCTTTAGTGCTGCCATCTGCCTTGACTTCCTAAAACTAAAGGCAAAGAGGAGTGCTGTAACATAGTCACCATTTATGCTTCCCCTACAAATACAAACAATAACTGACCTGCTCATGGAAGCACCCTCACCCAGGACTGGCCTGCTCTGCCACAGATGTAATCCATCTGCATCTGAAAGAAAGTTAAGACAAAACTCAAACGGCTGCAGGATAACTTAACAGCACCAAACATGTTATTTCAATCTACAAATACAATCTAGAGCCCAACTACACCCTACATTACAAATTGCAGGTCCCCGGGACTTGTGCTATTAAACCAGGCTATGCGGCAGGGCAGAACAGCTCCGGGACAAATATGTGCAGACACCCGTGACACAGGACAGGACAAACGGGGGGATGCAACAGGGAGAGAAATTTCTTGGCGAAAAGAATGCCCACAAGGACTGAGAGATAGTGGAACAAGATGACCTAGGTGAGACTGAGAGCGAGCAGATGAGGTTCAGATAACTCTGGAGGAAGAAGATGCTAAGAGAATGATGTTTTCCAAGAACTGCACAAACGGATGCCTGAGAAGCCTACGGTAAGAATGATCTACCTAGCTTGGCATTCTCACAAATCCTAACCCGCTATAATGCATCATTGCAGTGAGTATCTGTCGATACCGCTCAGAACAAGACCTTAAAAGACATCTGACTGGATGCTTCTAAGGAGAGATGCAATTCTGATGCCTGCCCAGACTTCTGAGTCAAAAGTCCTATGACACTGGTGCCAGGCCAAAGAACACAGAGATGACAGATGCCAAGAATGAGACCAGAGTCACTGATAGGCCCCTGAAAGACCTAAGGTACAAGACATGTGACAGGAGAGACCCAAACAACACAGAACGCACAATAGACAAGTGACACGACACACACCGGAACTCCTCTGCCCTGCGCGCCTCAGCGCCGTGAGCAAAAGAGACACTTCCCCTTTAGGCGGCCTAAGGGGACACTTCTTGGACATCCCTGTCTCCATCTCTGACTCAAAAACCCCTCCTGGGAAGTCCCGACCTGGCACCCCGCTTCCATCCCCTCTGTGGGTCGTAGCCCTCGACTTATCTTGCACGCATCTGGGGATCCAAATCCCTGTCGGGTGCAGAGGAAGGCCGCCTCCCTGTCTGGGAAGTTCCAGCTGTCACCGGGCTGTTATCTCTTGGTCTGCCAAGTGAAAGAAAACCAAACATCAGGGCACAATCTTACCAGCACATCGGCCAAAACCTGACAATTCTGCTACTCACTGTCTCCTAAGAGTGCCCGGGCTGCACACTTCAGCCGTGCTTGGAGGCAGAGGCTGTCATCGCAAGGTATGCCTAGGTTAAGTGGAGACAAGGTGACTGGGCGTTGCTGAAACTTGAGTGGACCCTCGCTCCTCCTCCCTACCGCCCCGACTCAGTGCAACTCCTCGGCCATTCCTGAGGGCTACCCAGATGGGACCTTGAAATACAAAATTTGAAGTAATACTTCAAATACTTGAGTCCTGTAATACTTCCAGAGGATTCACGAGTGCAGGAAACCCGGTCCAGCAGCCAGTTGGTGACGGGGGCTACACAAAGTGAGTGGATTCCCTAAAGCACACGAACACAGACTTAGAGTTATACCAAAAACTGAAACCTGAGCGAGAACAACTGCTTCTGTCCACTGCTCACCTTGCACACCTGGCTTTGACTGCTGCCATCTGCCTTCCTAAAAATAAAGGCAAAGAGGAGTGCTGTAACATAGTCACCATTTATGCTTCCCCTGCAAATACAAACAATGACTGAACTGCTCATGGAAACACTCTCACCCAGGACTGGGCTGCTCTGCCACAGATGTAATCCATCTGCATCTGAAAGAAAGTTAAGACAAAACTCAAACAGCTGCAGGACACCTTAACAACTCCAAACATCTTGTGAGAAGCTAGGAATACCATCAAGAGTGCAACTATATCCCCCATTGCAAATTGCAGGTCCCCGGTACTTGTGCTATTAAACCAGGCTATGCAGCAGGGCAGAACAACTCCAGGACAATAATGTGCAGACAGCCGTGACACAGGACAGGACATGAAAAAAGACGGGACGCGACAGGGAGAGAAATTTCTTGGCGAAAAGAATGCCCGCAAGGACTGAGAGATAGCGGAACGAGATGACCTAGGCGAGACCGAGGGCGAGCAGATGAGGTTCAGATAACTCTGGAGGAAGAAGATGCTAAGAGAATGATGTTTTCCAAGAACTGCACAAACGGATGCCTGAGAAGCCTACGGTAAGAATGATCTACCTAGCTTGGCATTCTCACAAATCCTAACCCGCTATAATGCATCATTGCAGTGAGTATCTGTCGATACCGCTCAGAACAAGACCTTAAAAGACATCTGACTGGATGCTTCTAAGGAGAGATGCAATTCTGATGCCTGCCCAGACTTCTGAGTCAAAAGTCCTATGACACTGGTGCCAGGCCAAAGAACACAGAGATGACAGATGCCAAGAATGAGACCAGAGTCACTGATAGGCCCCTGAAAGACCTAAGGTAAAAGACATGTGACAGGAGAGACCCAAACAACACAGAACGCACAATAGACAAGTGACACGACACACACCGGAACTCCTCTGCCCTGCGCGCCTCAGCGCCGTGAGCAAAAGAGACACTTCCCCTTTAGGCGGCCTAAGGGGACACTTCTTGGACATCCCTGTCTCCATCTCTGACTCAAAAACCCCTCCTGGGAAGTCCCGACCTGGCACCCCGCTTCCATCCCCTCTGTGGGTCGTAGCCCTCGACTTATCTTGCACGCATCTGGGGATCCAAATCCCTGTCGGGTGCAGAGGAAGGCCGCCTCCCTGTCTGGGAAGTTCCAGCTGTCACCGGGCTGTTATCTCTTGGTCTGCCAAGTGAGAGAAAACCAAACATCAGGGCACAATCTTACCAGCACATCGGCCAAAACCTGACAATTCTGCTACTCACTGTCTCCTAAGAATGCTGAGGCAACAGAGGAGTGCTGTAACATAGTCACCATTTATGCTTCTATCCACTGCTCACCTTGCATGCTTGGCCTTGACTGCTGCCATCTGCCTTCCTAAAAATAAAGGCAAAGAGGAGTGCTGTAACATAGTCACCATTTATGCTTCCCCTACAAATACAAACAATAACTGACCTGCTCATGGAAGCACCCTCACCCAGGACTGGGCTGCTCTGCCACAGATGTAATCCATCTGCATCTGAAAGAAAGTTAGGACAAAACTCAAACGGCTGCAGGATAACTTAACAGCACCAAACATGTTATTTCAATCTACAAATACAATCTAGAGCCCAACTACACCCTACATTACAAATTGCAGGTCCCCGGGACTTGTGCTATTAAACCAGGCTATGCGGCAGGGCAGAACAGCTCCGGGACAAATATGTGCAGACACCCGTGACACAGGACAGGACGTGACAAACGAGGGGACGCGACAGGGAGAGAGAGCTCTCAGCAAGAAGAATGATGGTGAGTGCCGAGAGAATGCGGAACAAGATGACCTTGGTGAGACTGACGGCTCGGAGCCGATGAGGCTCAGAGAACCCTGCAGGAACAAGATGCTAACAGAATGATTTCTTAAGAGAACGGCAGAGATGAATGGCCAACAATCTTACGGTCCGAAGGCTCTAGCTAGCTTCGCATTCTTATCGGTCCTAATCGGCTAATAATGGATCATTGCGGTGTGTGGCCGTCGACACAGCTCAGAGCAAGACCTTAAAAGACATCTGACTGGGTGTTTCTAATGAGAGATGCAATTCCAATGCCTGTCTGACCTCCAGAATCAAGAGTCCTATTGCACTGGTGCCTGTCCAAGGAACGCAGAGATCGCAGATGCCAAAAATGAGGCTGGGCTTTCCGATAGGCCCCTCAAAGGGCTAAGGTAAAAAGACATGTGACACGAAATACCCAAACACACAGAATGCACAATAGACAAGTGACATGACACACACCAGGACTGCTCTGCCCTGAGCACCTCAGCACTGTGATCAAAAGAAAAACTTTCCCTTTAGGTGGCCTAAGTGGATACTTCCTGCACATCCCTGCCACCAAAGCCGATTCAAAAAGCCCTCCCAGCACCTCGCTTTCATCCCCTCTCGAGGCTGTAGCCCTCGACTTATCTCTCGGACGTCTGGGGACGAGAATCCATGTCGTGTGCGAATGGAGGCCGCCTCGCCCGCTGGGAATTTTCTTACGATCACCGTGCTGTAGTCCCTTGCTCAACTACAATTGAGAACGCCGAACATCACTGCGTGATCTTAGCTGTACAACAGACAAAACCCAGCAATTCTGCTACTCGCCGTTCTCCTCAGAATGCCTGGCTCCTTGGGCCGCACGCTTTGGCCGTGCTCGGAGGCTGACGCTGTCATTGCAGGGTATGCCTGGGTTAAGAAGAGACAAAGTGACTCGGCATTGCTGAAACCTAAGTGGACCCTGGCTTCCCCTCCCTACCTCGGCAACCCACCGCAACTCCTCAGCCGTTGCCAAAGGCTACCCGGATGGGACCTTGAAATACAAAATTTCGTCACGGTCCTAAAATACTTCCAGAGGACCCGCAAGCACAGGAAACCCGGTCCGTCGGCTGGTTGGTGATGGGGGCTTGGCATACTCCGAGTGGATTGCCTAAAGCACACAAACGAGAATGGAGGCTTTAGAGTTGCACCAGAAATTGAGACCTGAGTGAGAACAACTGTTTCTGCAACTGGTCACTGCTCACCTTGACTGCAGATACCCAGATTTAATGCCTAAAAATAAAGAGAGAAAACAGTACTGTAACACACAGTCACCGTTTACACTTCCACTGCAGAGACAAACGGTGACTGACCTGCTCAGGGGAACCCCCTTTCCAGCAACTGGGGGGCTCTGCCACAGATTTAATCCACCTGCATCTGAAAGAGAGTTAGGACAAAAGTCAAATGGTTGCAAGATAACTTAACAGCTGCAAACACCTTATGTCAATCTAGGAATACCATCTAGAGTCCAACTACACCCTGCACTGCAAATTTCAAGTCCCCAGGACTTATCCTATTACACCAGGCTATGCAGCAGGGCAGAACGGCTCTGGGACAAATATGTGCAGACACCCGTGACACAGGACGGGGACTGTGGACAGGACGAGGGGACGCTAAACACGTTATGAGACAAACGGCGTGACACAAGGATGATAAGTTCCTGGCAAGAAGAATAACGGCTAGGACTGAGAGGATGACAAAAGAGATGACCGATGCTTTGGCGGCGGTGGATGGAGGAGGCTCAAAGGAGCGGAAGAGCTCCTGGAAAAGACTGGAATAGAGTGACCTGTTAAAAGAACTGTCGGTCACAATGATCAGAATGGCTGTGAGACAATGCTACGTTTAGAATGCTTTCCATATCCATACAATCTTGTAAGCCCCAGGAGGTTACAGCTCGTGGCTGGAAAGGATGGACGGTGATACAGCCGGGAAGGAGGCCTCAAAAGACGTCCGACTTAATGCTTCGGAGATGCGACCGAGAGAGACGGCCGAGCCAGCCGGTAAAAGAACCGATGATATCGGCATCGTGCCGAGAAGTGCGAGCGTTTGAGAACCCAGAGATGCTGGCTGATGCTTGTGTTAAGGCCCTTGAGGGGAAAAGGCAGGGATATCTGATCCAAGGGACCCCAAAGACACACCAGATAACACAGTACACGGGACAACACAACACGGACCGGAACTGTTCTGCACTGCACACCCTACAGCTGCAATCAAAAGTAGAGCCTCTCCCTTTAGCTGTCCTAAGAGGCCCCTTAGAAGATACCCCTTTATCCTCTGCTAGTTTTCAAATCTATCCCAGGAATTTCCAATCCACTACTCCCATCTCCAGGCTGTGGCCCCAACTTATCTTTTGGACGATCGGTGATGTGAATCCAGGTTGGACCTGAAATGAGTCTACCTCGGAGGGCCGTGTGATCGCCTGTTAGCCTCTTAGTCGGCTACAATAAAGAACAGCAAAATCAACACATGAGTTTAGTGTTATGTGGGCCAAATCCCAGCAAGTCAGCTACTTATCCTCTTCTGAGTGTACCTGGATCCTCAAGTCTCCAGCTTCATCCTGAGTCCAAGGCTATCGCTGTTACTATGAGTGGCACCTGGATTAGAGAGAGGCAAAGTTACATGGCATTTCTGTGAGTGCAGTGGATGAGCTCGTGTGCTGTACGACACACGAATGCCTCTGCTATGCTTGTGAAAAGCCTTGAGGGGGTCCTCAAATAGACACCATTTCTCACCCTGCTGCCTTCAAAACTCCCCACAATAACTCCTAATTAGAGGCACCCTGCTCACTCTCCCTCTCCTAGCCACAATTCTCAACTCATCTGAAGCCTCAATCTCAAACATCATCTTTGACACGGGGCAGATACCATTTGTGACATGATGGATCTGCTGAAAAAATGTTGTACTTGACGCAACCTGGAATTGCAGGAAGTTGGACTCCTCCTAAAAAAAAAAAAAACACAAAAAAACCAACAAAACAAAATCAGAAATTACAAAAACACCTTACCACCCCCGAATGCACAAACCCAAATTGCGAAATTAAATACTCCCTGTATTCAACGGTGTTTTCTTCACGGTCTCTTCAAAGCCTCTGTTGCTTTAGATGCCTAAAAGCACCTGCTGAAAACAACCTGAGACAAACTGAAAGAGCCTCTTCACCAAAATGAGAGGAGAACTCTTATCCCAGCAGATTCCAGAGAGGGAATGAAGCCCCCTGGCAAAGGCTGGGGTTAATATACCCCTGATTGGGCCCGCCTCTCATTCCCACAATGCCCGGAAAAGGGGAGGGGCAAATCCCACCGGGTATAAAAGCCCTCAGAGCAGATGCAGCTGTTTGGCTCCTCTGACTTGAATTCGAGGGGAGTAAAGGGCTTGATACAGAAGAAAACTCTCCAGGGAAATGACAGTGCTTTCTTTTTTGCTACAACTACTTGGAACAAATGGACAGAAAGCTGGTAAGAAATAAACTTGGTTTATTTGAAAATAAACAAAAAAATAAAACTGGGTTTTTAGGCAGCATAGCTAGATAAGTTGGTAATTTGCTGTTAACTTATATAATTATTCCTCAGTGACTACTAAGTAGTACTCCACTTGTGACTAAGTAGGGTGGAGAAGAATACGAATTATATGAACAGTCTGTCTCCTTGGGACTACTACTTAGGGCTATCTACATTATAAATTAAAAAAAAAAAATAATAGCCTCCTGGGCAGCATAAAGATTAAGTACATGCCAGGCTTGCCCTGCTCTGAGATATTTAGTCCTAGGGTGCAGAAAGAATTGCCCTGAAAGGTAGTTTTAAACCCTTAAAATGCTGAAAAAGACAGAGCCTCCTTCAAGTGAAGCCTTTAAAAGGAGGAAATGGGGCAGTTACCTCCGCTGAAACTGATACAATGGCAAATGAGTGTCTTCTGCCCTTTAATTTAATCCCCAAGAATACGGGGAAAAGAGGGGTTTTCCTCACTTTAAATCTCTCCAGTGATGAAGAAAGAGGGATTTTCCCCTCAATCCAAACCTTTAAGAAGGAGGGACAGCTGGGCTTTCCCCTCCATTTAAGCCTTAGGACAACACAAAGGGTTACCCTTAATTCAAATGCAGTTACCCTTAATTCAAACCCATAAACAACATTGTCAAGGTTTTCCCCTTCTATTTAAACTGGAAAATAAGGGAAAATGGGGATTCCCTGTCAATTAACACCCCTAACAGCATAGAAAAGGCAGGGATTCTTTCCACTGAGACCATTAAAATTGCAGGGAAAGTGGATTCCCTCACGATTTGAACACAAGAAATAATGGGAAAAGGAAGCTTTTTCTCTCAATTTAAACCCCTTTTCTCCTACTAACCCCTCTCTTTTCTGGGAGTGCTGTGGAAGGTCTGGGGGTTCTAGGGAGGGACTGACACAATAAAAGGGGAAAGCTGAAAACTCTCCCCTGGAACCCCACATGCTGCCTGGCCTGCTCAGGTGCTGCCCCTTGGCAAGAGGGCTCTTCCCTTGGCATTTTCTCAAAGGGATGCTCCGTGCCCAGGTGGGTCCGGCTGCTCCCCAGTCCCTGCTGGATGTTCCAACCATAGTTCCTGGAGGAACGCTTGGAATAGCCCTGTTAGGCCCTCTGGACTAGCAGCTCCCTATGCAGGTGTGCCCAGGTAACCCTCTGAAAGCGGCTTGTCACACGGGGGGCTGCGACACTTTGAAGGGGGGGATGAGGTGAAGAAAGGTCCTGTGGGGAGTTCCCTTCCCTACACAGCCCTTTGTCTCCCCCTTAAACAATGGGGTGTCGGACTTTCCTTTCCAAGGAAATTAACAGTCTTTCCTCTCTGTGTGCCCCTAGCCAAACAGGAATTGCATCCAAAATTGCAGACAGCGAACAATTTCTCACAGACCACAGATGCCAACACCAAGAACTCTTGCTGCCCTTGGAGTGAAGCACACCACCAGTGAACAGACATCAATACACGGCGACGGAGAGTTTGGTTTTACAGGGAAAAGGACCAGCGATTGGGTCCAGAGGTCAGTGGCCCCAAATGACATTATGCAACCTCAAGGTCCGAACGGCGCAGAATTTACAAGGGAGCAAAACTGCCCCCACCAAAAATTCAGGCTGCCCTAGCAGTGACAAGAACCTCCTGCAAACTAGCATCAAGAACCTAGAGTGGTGGGTTTCACAGGGAAAAGGGCTGGGGATCAAGTTCAAGGGACCTGTGGCCCTGAATGCGCGGTTGCCTCCAGAAATCTGAATGATGCAGGCTGTGTCCCACACCCAACCTGCCATCACCAAGAATTTCCGCTGCCCTGACAGTCCCAAGGGAACGCTACAAACTGACATCAGGAACCTGGGCTGGACACTTTTCTTTCCCAAGGAAAAAGGAAGATCTTTGCATCCCGGGGCCTGTGGCCCTGAGTGGCTGGACACCTCCAAAAATCCAAACGATCGAGGATGTGTCCCAGACCCAAGCTGCCCCCACCTCAAACCTGTGCTGCCCTGACAGTCCCAAGAGAACCCTACAAACTGACATCAGGAACCTGGGCTGCCCACTTTTCTTTCCCAGGGAAAATGACCGGTCTTTGTCTCCAGGGGCCTGTGGCCCTGAGCACTTCAGCACTCTGATGCTTTTCCTTTATGTGGCCTAAGGGGCCAACCCCATCTCCAAAGCTGCCTCTAAAAGCCCTCCCAGGGCCTCGCTTCCATCCCCTCTCAGGGTCCTAGCCCTCGACTTATCTCTTGGACGTCCGGGGACGAGAATCCACGTCCGGTGCCAAGGAAGGCCGCCTCACCCGCTGGCAGTTTTCTAGAGTCTCCGACCTGTGGCTCCTTGCTCAGCTACAATCAAGAACACCAAACATCACTGCAGGATCTTAGCTGCACAGCAGCCAATAACCAATAACAGTTCTGCTACTCACCATTCTCCAAAAAATGCCCGGCTTCTTGGGCCGCACCCAGAGGCCAATGCCCTCGTGGCAGGGTCTGCCTGGGTGAAGAGCAGACGAGGTGATGTGGCATTGCTGAAAGTCGAGTGGATCCTGGCTCCTTCTCCCTAGTTCCCCAACTTACAGCAACTCCTCGGCCACTCCTGAAGGCTCCCCGGGTGACACCTTCAAATGACAAAGATCAAGGCTTCATCACAGAGCCGTGCACTGCTTCCCGAATTCCCACGAGAGCGATGAAGCGGGTCTGCGGCCCAGTTGCCAAGGGGGGTCTCGGCATAATACAAGCAGACCGCCTAGAGCACGCAAACAAGAACGGAGCCTAAGAGCTGCACCGGGAATTGAGACCAGAGCAATGACAACTGCTGCCTGCCACCGGTCACTGCTCACCTTGCCCGCTTACCTTGACTGCTAGTATCTGGCTTTATTTCCTAAAAATAACAACAAAGAACAATGCTGCAACACAGAGGCACCATTTACGCTTCCCCTGCAAAGACAAACAGCGACTGACCTTCTCGGGGGACCCCCCCCTCACCCGGGACGGGACGGGGCCCTCTGCCACGGATTCCATCTGGCTGCATCTGAAAGAACGTTAGGACAAAAGTCAGAGCACTGCAGGATAACTTAACAGCTCCAGGTATCCTTCATCAATCTACAGATCCCATCTAGAGTCCAATTACACCCCACATTACAAATTTCCAGGCCCCAGGACACGCCCCATTCTAGACCTACACCAGGCTATGCAGCAGGGCAGAGCAGCTCCAGGCCAAATACCCAGACACCCGTGACACAGAACAAGACAAACAAGGGGACACAACAGGGGGAGAAAGCGCTGGGCAAGAAGAATGCCCTCAGGGAGCCAGAAAGTGCAGAATGAGATTACCTAGCTGAGACTGATGGTGAGCCTCTAAGGCTCAGAGAACCCTGCAGGAACAAGATGCTAACTGAATGACCTATTCCAAGCAAGGCAGGGATGGATGCCCGAGAATCCTAGCGTCAGAATGCTCTACAGATCTCCGCCTTGGTACGAGTCCTAATCTGCTAGAACGGATCCTTGCTGTCACAATTGTCACAAATCACAGCTGTTGAGAACAGCCCAGAACAAGACCTCAAAAGACATCTGAGCGGATGCTAGGCCGATGCCTGTCTGGGCTCCCGAGCCAAAGGTGAGAAGGAATCGGCACTGGCCCGAGGAACACAGAGATGAGAGATGCAAAGATGGACACCTGGGCTTCTGATAAGCCCCTCAAAGGACTAAGGCAAAAGACACAGAAGGCATGACAGACAAGTGACACACCATGCACCAGCACTGCTCTGCCCTGAGCACTTCAGCACTGTGAGGCTTTTCCTTTATGTGGCCTAAAGGGCCAACCCCATCTCCAAAGCTGCCTCAAAAAGCCCTCCCAGCGCCTCGCTTCCACTCCCTCTCAGGGTCCTAGCCCTCGACTTATCTCTCACACATCCGGGGACGAGAATCCACGTCCGGTGCCAAGGAAGGCCGCCTCGCCCGCTGGCAGTTTCCTAGAGTCACCGACCTGTGGCCCCTTGCTCAGCTACAATCAAGAACACCAAAGAAACATGTTACCATAAACAGTATTTCCCAGATTCTCTGCAACAACAAAACAAAACATACACGACAATCAAACAAACTGAATGAATAAAACCTCTCTAATTCAATAAACAATAATGCAATTCCCAATATTATAAATACCTCACTGATTAACTACAGGACAGTACCTAAGGCCCGTCAAAATGAACACTACATACTCACACTTATAAAACCCACTACTGCAGAATTATAAACCTACCCTCTACTTCATGGTATGACCCATATAAACCTTTGTAAACCTTAAACAACAAACCCTGTTAAAATTTTACTGTTTTAATTATATTTTTAACATAAAAATATTACTAAATAATAAAAAAAAATCAGCACAAAAAAAATCTAACAAATCCTCGAGAAAAAAATATTCAACAATACTCAATCCCAAAAAACCCTTGTCATCAGCACCTGAGACAAGAACAATAACATTCAAGAAGTACACCACGTCCGTTATCATTCATCAGCTACGAACAAAATAAAACGATACAACCAATTCCTAAAAACCACCTCAAAATCACTACATCAAGGAACTTTGGAAAATTAAAAGCCGCGCTCCCGGCACCGGGCGGAGCGCGGCTCCCGGCAGGAAAGCGGCTCCTCTGGCGGCTCCTGAGGGCTGCAGGGGGCCCCGGCGGCGCCCGAGCCCCGCGCCCGGAGCGGACGGAGCGGCCGGCACCGGCGCAGCGCCCACGCCGCCTCTCCCGCCCGCCGGCCCGGCAAAGCTCCCCTCGGCTCCGCACGCCTCGCTCCGGCGCGGCTCTGGCAGTCCCGCGGCAGCCCGGCCGCGCCCAATTCCCCTTCCACCTCGGCAGCTCCCCAGGCAACGCCAGCAGCTCCCGCGCCACAGCCTTGGCTGCCGGGCCAGGGGCAGAAGAAGCGCCCTCAAACGCAGCGGCACACCCCGATTTCAACCCTTCAAACGCTGCGAGAGCTGCAGCCTCCTTCAATTGAGCTCCCGAAACTGACGCCACACTCAGGTGCTCACCTCGCTTCAACGAGGGCAAATAAATGTATTCTCCCCTTCAACTTCATTCCCTATAAGAGCAGAAAAGAAGGGCTTGTCCTCAAATGAAATCCCGCAAAATTTAAAATCAGAGGGTTTTGGGAAAGCTGCAAAAGGCAGGCCTCAGAAACAGCAGAACTGAGATTCGAGCTAAGCAGTAGACATAAGATTTGTCAGCAGAAAAATTATATAAGAAGTAGAGGTTAACTACAAATAGAACAATGGGCTGTGTATTATCGCTTGTCTGGAATAACTCCCTAAGCCACAGAAAAGTGTATCTAGCGAGATATTAGGAAGTTCTAAGCTTAAGAATGGAGCCCTGTGCATTGTGTTTTAAGGCTTACGAGCAGGCATTGTATTCGAAAGAAGCGAGCGTTGTTTTAACCAAAGGTACGTGTGCTTGCAGTGGTGGGATAGAACGGGTGTCAATATGCTTTTGCTTCGTGTGATTGGTCAAAACTCTTAACCTTAGAATTTACGTTAAAGTTCTTTGCTGCCAGGGACGTGACCTGCTGGCATCTTCCCATCGCCGTAACCATGGCATGAGAGCGATGCGAGAAAATGAACCAGCTCGAGACGCCTTCCTCAGCAGTCCCGTCCCGTTCGTGATTTGTACATAGACCCCCGGCCGGCGACACAAACAATGGGGAAAGGGGGATTTTTACCGCAATCCAAACCCTTCACAAGGAGGGACAACAGGGCTGCCCCCTCCGTTTAAACCTTAGGGTGATGAAAATGGAGGGGGGGGGGGGTGGTGTTACCCTCAAATCAAACCCAGCATATGACAACAGTATTTTTCCCCTGCCATTTAAAATAGAACACAGGGATTCCCTGACACCCCTGGGATACCCCTAACACCCTGGAAAAGGAAGGTTTTCCTTCAGTCAAGACCCTCAAAACCACAAGAGAAGGGGGATCTCCCCAGCTCAAACACAGATAATAATGGAAGAGGAGTTGCTTCCCCCACTAGGAATTTCTTTGGTCCTCAAAATCCCCTTTTTTTTTTTTTTTTCTTGAGGCACTGGGGAGGGATTGGCAAGATGAAATTTAAAAGGGAAAGGAGAAATGTCCCCGCTACAAACGCACATGGGCTCACCTGTTTGGCTGCCGCTACCCGGCTCAAAGGTTTGTCCCTCGGCACCTCCTTTGAGCAATGCTCCAGGTATCCAAGTGCGTATCCAGGTGATCCCGCAGACCCTGTCCGAAGCTCTCACCGTGTTTCCAAGGACAGCCCCGGGAGCCCCCCATAAACTCCTCTTCTCCAGCAGCTCCATGCAAAAGTCAGCTGAGGCAAATCCCCTGAAACAGCCGCCAGCAGGAGACGGCCCCTCCTCATCCTCACAGCTCATACCTGGGGATGCTCTGGCTTTCTTCCCAAATGAATTTAGAGACAAATTCCTATTTTTACCAATACCTACAAGAACGAAGCACTTGACAGGATTTAGTATTCTACACACCCCCCTCCCTGTGCATTTTGGGGCAGCTTTGGGTCCCTCTGGGGGACGGCACCCAGCATGACCCCCCTCATTCACCACCCACCTGCTCCTCCGCCACAGTGTGCCTCCCCCTCCTAGGGACCTTGGGGTGCCCCAAATGACACCAGAGCCCCGAGTCTTCACCCCTTTTTCCTGGCCCCCAAAGAAGGCACAGAACGAGTCAAACTGCCCTGGACAGCAGCCCAGCACTTCCTTCCATCCCTTTCCACATGTACATCCCCCCCGAAAGGGACTCTGCCGCAACGAGAAAGGGGGGCAGCCGCCAGAAGGGTTGAAGCTCCTGCCCAGCCTCGCTGTCACGGGCGAGGGGCAGAGAGAGGGAGCGGCAGAGACGGCGGGGACGCGGCACGGACGGCACGGCACAGAGCGGGGGCCGCTCTCAGCGCGATGCCGGCAAAGCCGCAGGTCCGGCGGGGCCGGGTGGGGTTTGACCGGCACGGGGGGATCCGCCGAGAGCCTCCGGCCCCGTGCGGGGACTCCCGCAAGGGCCCAGGGGCGCCGGGCTCCGGCCCTCTGGGCTTTATTCTCCGGCGCCCCGAGCACCGCGGCTGCGGGGAAAGAAGGAACGGGGCGACGGGAAGAGAGGAGGGACAGCAGGGCGTGAGAAAGGGGAGGGAGGTCGGGCTGTGGAGGAAAGCGGGAGGGCAAGGGAAAGGCCGGGAGCGGGGAAGAGGGACGGTGCACAGAGGAGGGAGAGAAGAGGAATAGAACGGAGGAGCGGGATAGGGACAGGGCAGGAAGGAGTGAGGGCAGTGGGGGCTCGGGTTTGGGAGGGAGAGGAGGGGAGGGTCTGCGGACAAAGAACAGGAATACGGGGAGGAGGAAGGAAGGGTAGAGGGGGGCACGGGAGGGGAGGCCGAAAAGGGAGAGAAAGGGGTCGGCTTTGGGGAGAGCGGAAAATGGGGGAAAGAGAGAAAGAAGAGGAATACGGGGAGGAGGAAGGAGGGGTAGAGAGCGAGACAGGACGGGGAGCCATCAGAGAGCGCCGGCTCCACCCCGAGCCCGCCCCGGCGGCCCGCCCTGCTCGGGATGCTGCCCTGGGCGGAGCTCGGCTCGGTTTGGCCCCGCTCGGCTCCTCGCCTACACTCGGCTGTTCCCCGCTAGACTCGGCTGGATTCGCCTCTGCGGCGCAGCTCAGCTCGCCTCAACTCGGAGCCGCTCGGCTCCGCTCGGCTCCGTTCGGCTCCGCTCGGCTCCCCGCGGGAGCGCGCCTCCCGCGCAGCGCGCACAGCTCGCCGCTCTCCTGCCGCCGAGCCCCGCGCCCGGCCCGGCCGGCGGACGGAAACCCCCGCGCCAGATTAGACCCAGCAGTTTCTGCGCTAAACCCTTTCTGTCCTAGAAGGATGTTGCATCCCGGAGTTTGGGTTTAGATTAGGGTTTTTAATTTATGTTAAAATAAGTTCTGTAATCCCGCGTTTCCCCCGTGTTGTTCCCCCCCGCAGTTTCTGGCCCCATGCTGCCTGCTGCCGGATTCTTACCCCTGTGCCGCTCCTGTAACCACCCTGCCGTCCGGCCCCGGGAAACCCCGTGCTGGCCACCCCAAGCCATACGATCCCGCTCAGCCCGCGGCTCGGTGCCCGCCCCTGCGGGGTTCTCTGGTTGGTCGCTGTTGCTGGCGTCACCGCCACGGCAGCCGCCCCTATTGGCCGGCAGGCCGTGGATCCTCTCGCCCCGCCCCTCCATAAAGCCCTATCCCGCCGGCAGTCAGGCGCCATTTTCTGCCATGCGAGCGCCGGGAGCGGTCGCGTCCTTCCATCGAACCGCGCCATGTGTGACCAATAAACCGTTACTGCCAAGCACGGAGTAAATGGACAAATTCCTTTCCTCTTTGCCGGGTCCCTAGCGCACGGTAACAGAGGCTGGCCAGCCCACGCGCCCGAGACACGGAGCCGTGTCCGGGAACCCGCGGCAGCAAACCCCGGCAGCACGTGGAAGCTACGCCACAGCCGGGCTCCCAAGAGCCGCGTGCAGCCGGGGAGAGCGAAAACCCACGCCGCAGAAGGAGATAAACTTCTCTACCTCCTTCGTCTCCCCAGTTTTCTTCTTTGATTTCAAAATCAGAGTTACAAAAACCTCTCAACTACAAGATTTAGTAAGTAGCCAATAATGTAGTCCCGTCAATTTCATAACCTAAAGAACACGTTATGCTTATGTTTCCACAATTAAAAAAAAAAAAAAAATCACACAAGAGTCTTACTGTGTCAAGCCTTATTTAAAACACACGCAAAAAAAAACCAAAAAAACAAAAAAACAAAAAAACCACCGGAAAGAAATAAAGAAATACCTCTTCACAACTAACCTTATCCTTTACAAACACTAAATTGCAAATCAAAAAACTTACACATAACATAAGCTCTTCAAATAACATTTATACACTCATACCCCAAATGACAGGTAAACCACCAAAAGTAAAATGACTAAAATCATTACAAATAAATACTTGTAGAATATTTAGTTACAAAACAACCCCCAAACAACACAAAACCACAAAGAAGTTACCTCTAAACAGCAAACCTACAATTTAAAACAATTAACCCCACTAAGACCAAACATAACAATAATACATCAAAAAAAAAAAAAAAAAAACCAAAAAAAAAAACAAAATAAAATAACACCCACCCAAAAATACCCAATCACTCCAACACAAATTTACTTCTCAGTATCAAAATCGTATGACCTTTTAACAACCTAATTCTATTATTTCTACATCTCTTTTAACACCTATAATAACTACAACTCACACTTGAACCACATCAAATGAACTTACTTATTAACTAACCAGATGAAACAATAACACATCTATAACTTTAAATAAATTACTGCCAAATATAAACATCTTTAAACATACTGCCTTACAAAATAAAACAACTGTTCATTTTTTATTATTCACACACAATCATATATATAAAACATTTTTAAAAATATATAAATGGATGAAATCACAAGAAATCAATTTACAAAAACATTACTAAATATTTTTTTTAAACATTAATCAATCACACATAAAAATAACTAAATAATATTTTCAAACATTAAAACATCACTGAATAACTTAAAAGTAATAATTATTAATAAGATGAGTATTTCAGTTTTTAATAATGATTTATCTCCCTTACCTACTTAAATTTTTACATAGAACTCTACAAAAATCCTTACCAAGTATATTTATAACTTAAATTTTAAAACATATATAGACAAACATACTTAACAAGAATAATCTACGCACCAAACAACTAAACTAACCAAAAAAACCCGAATAAAATACTAATATATTCATAACACAAAAACCCAAAATCATTAACATAAAAACCCATATAAACACATTAAAAAAGTTTTAATTTTAACACAGTTAAAAAAGACGTACCTTAATGAACAATATTCACACCTTAATAATTCATTACAAACTCTTATCAATTAACGATTAACATTAATTACTTGATACCAATCAAATACAAGAAACTGTTACTTTAGCCAATAAATAGAATAAACTATAATAATATAACTAATAACTTAAAATCACACTTTATTAAAAATATAAAACAGTAAAGCAACGTATCATAAAAACTCCCATTATTATCACTACACAGATATACATATATACACATACATCTATATACAGGTAGATCATATATCCATCTCAACAGCAGCATCTGGGATCGATTCCTGTTTTCTCTCTTGTCTCCTAAATTTATTAGCCACAGAGGATGGAGTAATGAAATAATTTTATTTATCACCTGGTTCTCCAGAAACCTGAAAAACAAAATAAAACAGAACAAAAAGAAAAAAAAAGAAAAGAAAACCACATTTGAAAGGCAGATCCTCACCAGCAGCTGGTCCATCTCCTACGGGGGACCTAATTCTAGGGCACTTTTGGTACACTTGCCTGAACCTGTCAGGGCACTCTGTGCTTGCAGGAGAGATTTTTTTTTTGTCAGGGAGAGGCAAGGGGAGGAGAAATAACGCTCTAAACAGCTCAAATCCATTACTGTGCCACTTCCTCTGCAGCAGGTCCTGTGACAGGATGGGAACTGAGGGTGCTTGAAACTTAAAAGCTAAAGACACCAGCACAAGGTGTCCTTTTGCTTTGTCAAGGAAGTGATTTCCAAATCACAAAGCCCCCCCACCATCATCCCTCCTACCACCACCTGAAAGCCTCTTGATTCTCTTCTCAAAAACACAAGGGACACCTCAGAGTTCAGCAAGTTCTGCCAGTGCAGCCCTCGGTGTCCCTGTCTCCAGGTCTGTCCCCCTTGCTTTCATCCTCAGCCATGTCATTCTTCTACCGTGGACAGGAAATTGTCCCCATGTCTCCTGTACTTCTCTGGTTACCTTTTCTCTAAGCCGTGCAGGACCCACGAGAGGAGGCTGTGATCCTCTATCAGCTCATGGGCAGCTCTAGAGGTGACAGGGGCAGCACTCTGTGATATCTCCAGAATACGACTCTGAAACAGAAAATGCAACTTGTTCTTTTACAGCCAAGATGGGATTATCTAAAATAAAATGAGCAATTTGGCTGGTATCTGATCAACTCCCAGCTAAAATGAACACGGCCTGTTCTCAGCAACTCCAGAGAAGGAAAGACATTCTCCCTTCAAGGCTTCACACCACAGGTGCTGCTCTTACAAGAAGTATTCAGGTAGCAAGACAATTTTCTCTTTTTGTCCGAGGTTTTGATACCTGAAATCCTCAAGGTGCATGCTCCCAAACCTGAGAACTCCCGGCACGCGAGTTTCCCTCCTGCCGAAGCACTGTTCAGGTGACAAATGTGCTGGCTGGGGAAATAGAGACCCCAAAAAGAAAAGGCCCCGACTGCAGGAGCAAAACTACGGCACCCACGTGAGGCTCCACGATGGCAGGAACCTGTCCCAGTTTCAGGGGATAAGGATGGGCCTGGTTTAGACACAAGCTAAATTATTTCCCCCTCCACAGATACACAAAACCAACAAGGAACAGATTTTCAAGAGGACCAAGGCAGAATCAGCTGCTCCTTTCTGTTTTGTACTTGAGATCTCGAGGCTATACAAGCTTTTGTGGTTTGGGGTATTTGGGAACTGTTCTTTATAAATTCTTACCTGGGAGCCCTTGTCACACAAAGGACTGCTGAAAAAGGCAAGAATGACCCGGAAAATCCTCTGGTAGACATAAAGCTCACAGCAAAGTTTGTCACGCAGCCCTTCCCCAAGAAATCTGAGGATCCACTCGCGCTCTGTTTTCTACGGGAAGCCACAAAGAAAAACACCACCATAGACATTCAGACATTTCCAAAGGATACCTGCTCCTAAGAGCACAAAACCCCGGTTCCCTCTTAGTGCCAGCTCAGGGCTTACCACAGCTTAGTCTGGACTTCTCCATTTCCATACCTATCAAATTTAATCACTAACATCCATTGGGAACAGTCAGATTGCCGCCCAAACATGCAGAAAAAAATGGAATTTTAGAAGTAGCTGTTTCTAAAATACTTCAGTTGAACTCAAAGTTACTAACCTAAACTCAAAGAGGAATTGTAGCAAGCCAGGGCAGAACATTCCTTTCTTGTGCCCACAGAGCATACGCAGCACAACTCATTGCGCGTTGGCGTCAAGAAAACAACAAAAACCCCAAGGAAACAACATTTTGAATTCCTGTATGAAACATAAGAAAGACACTTCTAATTAACTACCTGTGAGAGAATGAGGTTTCGTCGTATTTTTAAGTCTGATTTTAATACATTCCTGAAGAATTGTAAGTGCCACTTCCCGGCGTCTTTCGGCAAAAGCGGCGCTCCGGAGCGCACCTCTGCCCCTCCAGTCATCTGGGTGTGAAGTAGCCGCTTCTTCGCCTCTGGCAGCCAGAGATCGCGGTAGCTTGCAAGAGGCGAAGAACGAAGCCGCGAAGAAGCCGGCTTGTGTGCGAAGCTCGCAGGCTGCTGCAGGACGGTGGCTGCCGCTCTCCTGCCTGTGGAATTCACTCTTGGCATGCCAATGGAAGGTGTTCCAGGACAAACTTCCTGGGTTTTGACATAGTCATCATACATCCCACCTTGGAAAGTCCTGCTGTTCTACAGAGGCTCCGAGATGCAGAGAACACGGTGGCAGCTGCTGAAAAGGGCAACTGTGAGTTGGTCAAGAAACAAGAACCTAGGCAGCGGACTGTTCTTGGCAAGGAGCAGCTGCTGCATGCTTGCAATTGCCTTCAGTGCGCACAGAAGCCCGCTGCTCTGCTGCTTGGTTTTTCGCCTTCAGTCAATTTCACACTACTAAAGCTGAGGCAGGCTGTTCAGCTTTGCTGCTTTTCAGCATCTCATGGGCCCTTCTGCTCTGTGACAGCTCTCCGGGTTTCTTGCCTTCGCCAGGCTGCAACATGCCCGCTACTACCCAGAGCTGGGCAAGAGTGGGCAGAGAGCACGACCATCTGCCAGCAGGTTGCAGCTTGCCCAGGAAAATGCAGTGTCCTTGGCATATGCAGCAAATCCAATTTCTTGGCAAGGTCGGGCTAAGTGAGCAGTGTTAGGAGACATTCTCCTTGAGAACTGGAGCGGAAAAGCTTTTCGCTAAGATGTAGGCGACTAGAGAGGCAGAATACGCTGCTCCGGAGCTGGCTGAAAGGAAGCGCTACTTCCCAACGTCTTTCGGCAGAAGCGGCGCTTCGGAGCGCACCGCTGCCGCTCCAGTGATCTGTGCGCGAAGTAGCCACTTCTTCGCCTCCGGCAGCCAGAGATCGCGGTAGCTTGCAAGAGGCGAAGAACGAAGCTGCGAAGAAGCCGGCTTGTGTGCGAAGCTCGCAGACAGCTGCGGGACGGTGGCTGCCGCTCTCCTGTCTGTTGAATTCACTCTTGGCATGCCAATGGAAGGTGTTCCAGGACAACGTTCCTGGGTTCTGACGTAGTGGTCATGAATCCCTCCCTGGAAATTCTTGCTGCTCTCCAGAGGCTCCGAGATGCAGAGAACACGGTGGCAGCTGCTGAAAAGAAGGGCAACTGTGAGTTGGTCAAGAAGCAAGAACATAGGCAGCTGACTGTGCTTGGCAAGTGTCACGATCTGCTTATTGCGGGGTGTCGTGATGGTTCTTTTCACCGATCCCAAAAGTGCAAAAAAGGCAAACAACAAGGGACTGTCAGTTAATCATAAGAAATGCACCTTTATTAGGGGCCAAAAGAGTAAATGCGATAGTGGGGGATTAGAAAGGAGATAGAAGGATAGAGAGAGAGAAGAGGGGTATGGGAATAGCTACCAACACAGGCGAGATCCTCAGTGGTCCGGACGATGGGGATCCGTCTGTCGTGTCGGGGGAGTCTCCGAAGTTCTGGTCGACTCGGGGCTCCAGTTATAGTCCACAGAGGAAAGAGGGGGGAACAAGTGTAACAATGAAAGTCCATTGTAATCGCCACGCGGGAACAGCTGAGTCCACAGAAACCACCAAAGCAAGACGAATCCAATGAATAATAAGTCCATTAAAATTACTGAAGGGAAACAGGTCATGTCATTAGTGGTCAGACCACCAATTTCCCCTCCTGCCTGTAGTAGGCGTCTCAGTCTCAGCCCTTGGGAGGAGGGTTCTCATTCTTTCTTTATCCCAGTGGTAACGAGGCAGATGAAGGGTCTTCAATGAAGGACCACGGGAGTCACCCCAAAAGTTCATTCGGCTTAAGAACGGAGATTAGAAGAGAAGCAGGCCGCGCATCACGCGGTCCCGTGCTGGCTCCATGTCAGGTCTTTGCCAAGTCCTTGCCAAGTCCTTGCCAAGTTCTTACCAGGCCTTGTTGGGAACAGCCAGCATGACGGTTCAGTGGTTCCACCTGTGCTGTGTCCTGTTCTAAGCTGGAACTGCAGTGGGGGAAGGGATTCTTTCTTGTGGCAATCGGAAGGCAGAATGGAAAATGAGGGGCTTCAGACGGGCTCTTACATCACCCCGTGACTGACGATTGCCCTCGAAAGATCTTCATCAGCAGGGTTCCATGGTGTCGTCGTGGAGTCTTCAGGACTCGTCAAGTGTTGGCAGCACGTCCCAGGGAAAAGAGAAGAGGAAAAGGGAAAGAAGAAACAGGAAAACTAAAACAATCACAACATATTAGTAAACAAATTATAATTAATCAATAAGCAAAATACAATCAGTATTAATTAAATCCATACTAGTTAAACAATAAATTATTGAGATAATAATCAATATGAATCAATTAAACAATAGATTGATCAAATAATAAACCAGTATAATCAATATTAAACAATATTACTCAGTACAATTATATAATCAAGAAACAAAAAATAATTTAAAACAGTGATTAGAACAAATCATAAGAGAAAATTATGTAAAACATATCTTCTAACCTTATCATCTTCTTGTGTCTACAGTCCTGGGAACATCTATAGTGTAAAGAATGTCGGCCAAGTGGTGTGCATTAATTATAGATGTCAATTTTGTTAGTCGTTTCATCATTCTCCAATTCACAATGAGCAAGATTACTGATAAAACAAAACCAATCATAACTAAAATCCAAAGAACAACAATGGGATGACACAATTTGTTCAGGACACCGGTGGCGGTAAGCGACCACCCGAAAAGGGTATCCCACCAGCTGTGCTCGGCATCACTTTCCACCCTTTCTACAACACGATGTATTTCTTGCACATCATGATGAACAGTTACCAGAGTTTTCTGTCCATTCTCCTTGATTTTTCCTAGGATCTCTATTAGATCTTGATGAAGTAATAATTGCTTTACCAGAGTAAGGTTCATCCCAGTGGGAGTAGGCAATAGCTTGTGAATCATGGTGAGATTGGATTCTAAAAGTTCATGTGAAGTAACTGGAGCTACAAAAGAAAAAGCACATCCTGCAATTTTAGTAAAGTTGCAAGCACAATAATTTGAATGATTTTTAGTATCTACTACTGTACTTTCTATAAACACAGTATCACAAGCGGTTCTGAAGCAGGCACGCCCATTGCCTGTAGATACAAGGACTGTTTCAGAAGTCTCCTTAGGATGAATATCAAAATGACAGCTATTTTGTTCTGTGTCCAGACAAATATCTTGAGCTACAATTGCATTACCTTCACAGATAAACCCTAGTTGTTCTCAAATGGTACAGGACTCTAAATTGACAGTTTGCCATTTGTCATCAATTTGACGGGCCCATTCTCTATGTTCAGAAGGATCGAAAGTGGGTCCATCATGATTTAATCCTAATGCGATGCTAGGGAATATCAAATGCACTGAGGCATTACTTATGGTCAGCACAAATGCTGGGGTCATAGGTAAAATTCACTAAATTCCACCAGGATTGGAAATCTCTTTCAAAGTCAGTGGCACTGTCCCAGACTATTTTCCTAATCTCAGTAGGAAAAGTGCCTTCTTCACGTTCTCTTCTAATTGCGGCAGCAACTGACTGCATCCATAATTGAGCCTGGATACAGCTAAGAGCTAAGGAAACATTGCTTTGCATGGCATTAAGTGCATCAATTATCAATTTGTGGTCTTTCCTATTTACTTTTTCCCAATTTGGTAGAATGTTTGATAGCAACCACTGATGTGTTCCCAAGGCCGATAAGGACGATTGTAGTGGTTGTTGTATTTTGGTTAAATCTTGAGTCGTGGAAGCCAATTTATTCATTCATACTTCTGAATCAATACTATTTAGGATTCCCAATCCTGTTCCCACAACACCAGTTATGTCTCTTGGCACCCGCTTTTTAGGAGGGTTCCACTGTCGCAGCCAGGTTGTCCAGGCCTGAAAAGAGGTCTGCAAAAAGGGTGAACAAGCTGGTTTTATTTCTGAGATATTGTTTGCATCAGCAATTTGACTTGTTTAAGAGACCATAACAGATTAAACAATATCTGTTGTTGGCCAGTTTTCCTGATTATATATGGTCCAATTTCAAAAATTTTCGGCGTAAGTGTAACCAGTGGTTGGGTGGTAGGTGTCACAACAATAACATAAAGTCCTACTCCAGTATTTGAATGAATACTTTAAACGTAAAAAACAAAAAGAAAAAAAAAAAAAAAGAAAAAAAAAAAAAAAGTGCTTCAGTATTTTTGGACCAAAACCAAACTACTTCTACAGTTTGTGTTCATGTGAAATTGCGCCAACAATCCTGTATGCTTGGGTGCGTACAAACCTTTTTGTGCTTAAAGAGATCCTTTCACTTTTTCTGCATGCTACCACAATTATTTCAGACCACGGTCACTCAGCTGGTTTCTGGCCATGGCAGCATCTCAGCTGCCCTTCTGCTCTGTGACAGCTCTCCAGGTTTCTTGCCTTCGCCAGGCTGCAACGTGCCCGCTAGTACCAAGAACTGGGCAGGAGTGGGCAGAGAGCACGGCCATCTGCCAGCAGGTTGCAGCTTGCCCAGGAAAGTGCAGTGTCCTTGGAAGGTGCAGCAAATCTTATTTCCTGGCAAGGTCGGGCTAAGTGAGCAGTGCTGGTACACTTTCTCCTTGAGAACTGGAGCGGAGAAGCTTTTCGCTAAGATGTAGGCGACTAGAGAGGCAGAATATGCAGCTCCGGAGCTGGCCGAAAGCAAGTGCCGCTTGCCGGCGTCTTTCGGCAGAAGCGGCGCTTCGGAGCGCACCGCTGCCGCTCCAGTGATCTGTGCGCAAAGTAGCCGCTTCTTGTCCTCCGGCAGCCGGAGATCGCGGTAGCTTGCAAGAGGCGAAGAACGAAGCCGCGAAGAAGCCGGCTTGTGTGCGAAGCTCGCAGACAGCTGCGGGACGGTGGCTGCTGCTCTCCTGCCTCTTGAATTCACTCTTGGCATGCCAATGGGAGGTGTTCCAGGACAACTTTCCTGGGTTTTGACCTAGTCGTCATGCATCCCACCTTGGAAATTCTTGTTGCTCCCCAGAGGCTCCGAGATGCAGAGAATACGGTGGCAGCTACTGAAAAGAAGGGCAACTGTGAGTTGGTCAAGAAGCAAGAACCTAGGCAGCTGACTGTGCTTGGCAAGGAGCAGCTGCTGGATTCTTGCAATTGCCTTCAGTGCGCACAGAAGCCCGCTGCTCTGCTGCTTGGTTTTTCGCCTTCAGTCAATTACACACTGCTGAAGCTGAGGCAGGCTGTTCAACTTTGCTGCTTTTCAGCATCTCAGCTGCCCTTCTGCTCTGTGACAGCTCTCCAGGTTTCTTGCCTTCGCCAGGCTGCAGCGTGCCCGCTAGTACCAAGAACTGGGCAGGAGTGGGCAGAGAGCACGGCCATCTGCCAGCAGGTTGCAGCTTGCCCAGGAAAGTGCAGTGTCCTTGGAATGTGCAGCAAATCTTATTTCCTGGCAAGGTCGGGCTAAGTCAGCAGTGCTGGTACACTTTCTCCTTGAGAACTGGAGCGGAAAAGCTTTTGGCTAAGATGTAGGCGACTAGAGAGGCAGAATATGCAGCTCCGGAGCTAGCCGAAAGCAAGTGCCGCTTGCCGGCGTCTTTCGGCAGAAGCGGCGCTTCGGAGCGCACCGCTGCCGCTCCAGTGATCTGTGCGCGAAGTAGCCGCTTCTTGTCCTCCGGCAGCCGGAGATCGCGGTAGCTTGCAAGAGGCGAAGAACGAAGCCGCGAAGAAGCCGGCTTGTGTGCGAAGCTCGCAGACAGCTGCGGGACGGTGGCTGCTGCTCTCCTGCCTCTTGAATTCACTCTTGGCATGCCAATGGGAGGTGTTCCAGGACAACTTTCCTGGGTTTTGACCTAGTCGTCATGCATCCCACCTTGGAAATTCTTGTTGCTCCCCAGAGGCTCCGAGATGCAGAGAACACGGTGGCAGCTGCTGAAAAGAAGGGCAACTGTGAGTTGGTCAAGAAGCAAGAACCTAGGCAGCTGACTGTGCTTGGCAAGGAGCAGCTGCTGGATTCTTGCAATTGCCTTCAGTGCGCACAGAAGCCCGCTGCTCTGCTGCTTGGTTTTTCGCCTTCAGTCAATTACACACTGCTGAAGCTGAGGCAGGCTGTTCAGCTTTGCTGCTTTTCAGCATCTCAGCTGCCCTTCTGCTCTGTGACAGCTCTCCAGGTTTCTTGCCTTCGCCAGGCTGCAACGTGCCCGCTAGTACCAAGAACTGGGCAGGAGTGGGCAGAGAGCACGGCCATCTGCCAGCAGGTTGCAGCTTGCCCAGGAAAGTGCAGTGTCCTTGGAATGTGCAGCAAATCTTATTTCCTGGCAAGGTCGGGCTAAGTCAGCAGTGCTGGTACACTTTCTCCTTGAGAACTGAAGCGGAAAAGCTTTTCGCTAAGATGTAGGCGACTAGAGAGGCAGAATACGCAGCTCCGGAGCTGGCCGAAAGCAAGTGCCGCTTGCCGGCGTCTTTCGGCAGAAGCGGCGCTTCGGAGCGCACCGCTGCCGCTCCAGTGATCTGTGCGCGAAGTAGCCGCTTCTTGTCCTCCGGCAGCCGGAGATCGCGGTAGCTTGCAAGAGGCGAAGAACGAAGCCGCGAAGAAGCCGGCTTGTGTGCGAAGCTCGCAGACAGCTGCAGGACGGTGGCAGCTGCTCTCCTGCCTCTTGAATTCACTCTTGGCATGCCAATGGGAGGTGTTCCAGGACAACTTTCCTGGGTTTTGACCTAGTCGTCATGCATCCCACCTTGGAAATTCTTGTTGCTCCCCAGAGGCTCCGAGATGCAGAGAACACGGTGGCAGCTGCTGAAAAGAAGGGCAACTGTGAGTTGGTTAAGAAGCAAGAACCTAGGCAGCTGCCTGTGCTTGGCAAGGAGCAGCTGCTGGATTCTTGCAATTGCCTTCAGTGCGCACAGAAGCCCGCTGCTCTGCTGCTTGGTTTTTCGCCTTCAGTCAATTACACACTGCTGAAGCTGAGGCAGGCTGTTCAGCTTTGCTGCTTTTCAGCATCTCAGCTGCCCTTCTGCTCTGTGACAGCTCTCCAGGTTTCTTGCCTTCGCCAGGCTGCAACGTGCCCGCTAGTACCAAGAACTGGGCAGGAGTGGGCAGAGAGCACGGCCATCTGCCAGCAGGTTGCAGCTTGCCCAGGAAAGTGCAGTGTCCTTGGAATGTGCAGCAAATCTTATTTCCTGGCAAGGTCGGGCTAAGTCAGCAGTGCTGGTACACTTTCTCCTTGAGAACTGGAGCGGAGAAGCTTTTCGCTAAGATGTAGGCGACTAGAGAGGCAGAATATGCAGCTCCGGAGCTGGCCGAAAGCAAGTGCCGCTTGCCGGCGTCTTTCGGCAGAAGCGGCGCTTCGGAGCGCACCGCTGCCGCTCCAGTGATCTGTGCGCGAAGTAGCCGCTTCTTGTCCTCCGGCAGCCGGAGATCGCGGTAGCTTGAAAGAGGCGAAGAACGAAGCCGCGAAGAAGCCGGCTTGTGTGCGAAGCTCGCAGACAGCTGCGGGACGGTGGCTGCTGCTCTCCTGCCTCTTGAATTCACTCTTGGCATGCCAATGGGAGGTGTTCCAGGACAACTTTCCTGGGTTTTGACATAGTCGTCATGCATCCCACCTTGGAAATTCTTGTTGCTCCCCAGAGGCTCCGAGATGCAGAGAATACGGTGGCAGCTGCTGAAAAGAAGGGCAACTGTGAGTTGGTCAAGAAGCAAGAACCTAGGCAGCTGCCTGTGCTTGGCAAGGAGCAGCTGCTGGATTCTTGCAATTGCCTTCAGTGCGCACAGAAGCCCGCTGCTCTGCTGCTTGGTTTTTCGCCTTCAGTCAATTACACACTGCTGAAGCTGAGGCAGGCTGTTCAGCTTTGCTGCTTTTCAGCATCTCAGCTGCCCTTCTGCTCTGTGACAGCTCTCCAGGTTTCTTGCCTTCGCCAGGCTGCAACGTGCCCGCTAGTACCAAGAACTGGGCAGGAGTGGGCAGAGAGCACGGCCATCTGCCAGCAGGTTGCAGCTTGCCCAGGAAAGTGCAGTGTCCTTGGAATGTGCAGCAAATCTTATTTCCTGGCAAGGTCGGGCTAAGTCAGCAGTGCTGGTACACTTTCTCCTTGAGAACTGGAGCGGAAAAGCTTTTGGCTAAGACGTAGGCGACTAGAGAGGCAGAATACGCAGCTCCGGAGCTAGCCGAAAGCAAGTGCCGCTTGCCGGCGTCTTTCGGCAGAAGCGGCGCTTAGGAGCGCACCGCTGCCGCTCCAGTGATCTGTGCGCGAAGTAGCCGCTTCTTGTCCTCCGGCAGCCGGAGATCGCGGTAGCTTGAAAGAGGCGAAGAACGAAGCCGCGAAGAAGCCGGCTTGTGTGCGAAGCTCGCAGACAGCTGCGGGACAGTGGCTGCTGCTCTCCTGCCTCTTGAATTCACTCTTGGCATGCCAATGGGAGGTGTTCCAGGACAACTTTCCTGGGTTTTGACATAGTCGTCATGCATCCCACCTTGGAAATTCTTGTTGCTCCCCAGAGGCTCCGAGATGCAGAGAATACGGTGGCAGCTGCTGAAAAGAAGGGCAACTGTGAGTTGGTCAAGAAGCAAGAACCTAGGCAGCTGCCTGTGCTTGGCAAGGAGCAGCTGCTGGATTCTTGCCATTGCCTTCAGTGCGCACAGAAGCCCGCTGCTCTGCTGCTTGGTTTTTCGCCTTCAGTCAATTACACACTGCTGAAGCTGAGGCAGGCTGTTCAGCTTTGCTGCTTTTCAGCATCTCAGCTGCCCTTCTGCTCTGTGACAGCTCTCCAGGTTTCTTGCCTTCGCCAGGCTGCAACGTGCCCGCTAGTACCAAGAACTGGGCAGGAGTGGGCAGAGAGCACGGCCATCTGCCAGCAGGTTGCAGCTTGCCCAGGAAAGTGCAGTGTCCTTGGAATGTGCAGCAAATCTTATTTCCTGGCAAGGTCGGGCTAAGTGAGCAGTGCTGGTACACTTTCTCCTTGAGAACTGGTGCGGAGAAGCTTTTGGCTAAGATGTAGGCGACTAGAGAGGCAGAATACGCAGCTCCGGAGCTGGCCGAAAGCAAGTGCCGCTTGCCGGCGTCTTTCGGCAGAAGCGGCGCTTCGGAGCGCACCGCTGCCGCTCCAGTGATCTGTGCGCGAAGTAGCCGCTTCTTGTCCTCCGGCAGCCGGAGATCGCGGTAGCTTGCAAGAGGCGAAGAACGAAGCCGCGAAGAAGCCGGCTTGTGTGCGAAGCTCGCAGACAGCTGCGGGACGGTGGCAGCTGCTCTCCTGCCTCTTGAATTCACTCTTGGCATGCCAATGGGAGGTGTTCCAGGACAACTTTCCTGGGTTTTGACCTAGTCGTCATGCATCCCACCTTGGAAATTCTTGTTGCTCCCCAGAGGCTCCGAGATGCAGAGAACACGGTGGCAGCTGCTGAAAAGAAGGGCAACTGTGAGTTGGTCAAGAAGCAAGAACCTAGGCAGCTGCCTGTGCTTGGCAAGGAGCAGCTGCTGGATTCTTGCAATTGCCTTCAGTGCGCACAGAAGCCCGCTGCTCTGCTGCTTGGTTTTTCGCCTTCAGTCAATTACACACTGCTGAAGCTGAGGCAGGCTGTTCAGCTTTGCTGCTTTTCAGCATCTCAGCTGCCCTTCTGCTCTGTGACAGCTCTCCAGGTTTCTTGCCTTCGCCAGGCTGCAACGTGCCCGCTAGTACCAAGAACTGGGCAGGAGTGGGCAGAGAGCACGGCCATCTGCCAGCAGGTTGCAGCTTGCCCAGGAAAGTGCAGTGTCCTTGGAATGTGCAGCAAATCTTATTTCCTGGCAAGGTCGGGCTAAGTCAGCAGTGCTGGTACACTTTCTCCTTGAGAACTGAAGCGGAAAAGCTTTTCGCTAAGATGTAGGCGACTAGAGAGGCAGAATACGCAGCTCCGGAGCTGGCCGAAAGCAAGTGCCGCTTGCCGGCGTCTTTCGGCAGAAGCGGCGCTTCGGAGCGCACCGCTGCCGCTCCAGTGATCTGTGCGCGAAGTAGCCGCTTCTTGTCCTCCGGCAGCCGGAGATCGCGGTAGCTTGCAAGAGGCGAAGAACGAAGCCGCGAAGAAGCCGGCTTGTGTGCGAAGCTCGCCGACAGCTGCAGGACGGTGGCAGCTGCTCTCCTGCCTCTTGGATTCACTCTTGGCATGCCAATGGGAGGTGTTCCAGGACAACTTTCCTGGGTTTTGACCTAGTCGTCATGCATCCCACCTTGGAAATTCTTGTTGCTCCCCAGAGGCTCCGAGATGCAGAGAACACGGTGGCAGCTGCTGAAAAGAAGGGCAACTGTGAGTTGGTCAAGAAGCAAGAACCTAGGCAGCTGCCTGTGCTTGGCAAGGAGCAGCTGCTGGATTCTTGCAATTGCCTTCAGTGCGCACAGAAGCCCGCTGCTCTGCTGCTTGGTTTTTCGCCTTCAGTCAATTACACACTGCTGAAGCTGAGGCAGGCTGTTCAGCTTTGCTGCTTTTCAGCATCTCAGCTGCCCTTCTGCTCTGTGACAGCTCTCCAGGTTTCTTGCCTTCGCCAGGCTGCAACGTGCCCGCTAGTACCAAGAACTGGGCAGGAGTGGGCAGAGAGCACGGCCATCTGCCAGCAGGTTGCAGCTTGCCCAGGAAAGTGCAGTGTCCTTGGAATGTGCAGCAAATCTTATTTCCTGGCAAGGTCGGGCTAAGTCAGCAGTGCTGGTACACTTTCTCCTTGAGAACTGGAGCGGAGAAGCTTTTCGCTAAGATGTAGGCGACTAGAGAGGCAGAATATGCAGCTCCGGAGCTGGCCGAAAGCAAGTGCCGCTTGCCGGCGTCTTTCGGCAGAAGCGGCGCTTCGGAGCGCACCGCTGCCGCTCCAGTGATCTGTGCGCGAAGTAGCCGCTTCTTGTCCTCCGGCAGCCGGAGATCGCGGTAGCTTGAAAGAGGCGAAGAACGAAGCCGCGAAGAAGCCGGCTTGTGTGCGAAGCTCGCAGACAGCTGCGGGACGGTGGCTGCTGCTCTCCTGCCTCTTGAATTCACTCTTGGCATGCCAATGGGAGGTGTTCCAGGACAACTTTCCTGGGTTTTGACATAGTCGTCATGCATCCCACCTTGGAAATTCTTGTTGCTCCCCAGAGGCTCCGAGATGCAGAAAATACGGTGGCAGCTGCTGAAAAGAAGGGCAACTGTGAGTTGGTCAAGAAGCAAGAACCTAGGCAGCTGCCTGTGCTTGGCAAGGAGCAGCTGCTGGATTCTTGCAATTGCCTTCAGTGCGCACAGAAGCCCGCTGCTCTGCTGCTTGGTTTTTCGCCTTCAGTCAATTACACACTGCTGAAGCTGAGGCAGGCTGTTCAGCTTTGCTGCTTTTCAGCATCTCAGCTGCCCTTCTGCTCTGTGACAGCTCTCCAGGTTTCTTGCCTTCGCCAGGCTGCAACGTGCCCGCTAGTACCAAGAACTGGGCAGGAGTGGGCAGAGAGCACGGCCATCTGCCAGCAGGTTGCAGCTTGCCCAGGAAAGTGCAGTGTCCTTGGAATGTGCAGCAAATCTTATTTCCTGGCAAGGTCGGGCTAAGTCAGCAGTGCTGGTACACTTTCTCCTTGAGAACTGGAGCGGAAAAGCTTTTGGCTAAGATGTAGGCGACTAGAGAGGCAGAATACGCAGCTCCGGAGCTGGCCGAAAGCAAGTGCCGCTTGCCGGCGTCTTTCGGCAGAAGCGGCGCTTCGGAGCGCACCGCTGCCGCTCCAGTGATCTGTGCGCGAAGTAGCCGCTTCTTGTCCTCCGGCAGCCGGAGATCGCGGTAGCTTGCAAGAGGCGAAGAACGAAGCCGCGAAGAAGCCGGCTTGTGTGCGAAGCTCGCAGACAGCTGCGGGACGGTGGCTGCTGCTCTCCTGCCTCTTGAATTCACTCTTGGCATGCCAATGGGAGGTGTTCCAGGACAACTTTCCTGGGTTTTGACATAGTCGTCATGCATCCCACCTTGGAAATTCTTGTTGCTCCCCAGAGGCTCCGAGATGCAGAGAATACGGTGGCAGCTGCTGAAAAGAAGGGCAACTGTGAGTTGGTCAAGAAGCAAGAACCTAGGCAGCTGCCTGTGCTTGGCAAGGAGCAGCTGCTGGATTCTTGCAATTGCCTTCAGTGCGCACAGAAGCCCGCTGCTCTGCTGCTTGGTTTTTCGCCTTCAGTCAATTACACACTGCTGAAGCTGAGGCAGGCTGTTCAGCTTTGCTGCTTTTCAGCATCTCAGCTGCCCTTCTGCTCTGTGACAGCTCTCCAGGTTTCTTGCCTTCGCCAGGCTGCAACGTGCCCGCTAGTACCAAGAACTGGGCAGGAGTGGGCAGAGAGCACGGCCATCTGCCAGCAGGTTGCAGCTTGCCCAGGAAAGTGCAGTGTCCTTGGAATGTGCAGCAAATCTTATTTCCTGGCAAGGTCGGGCTAAGTCAGCAGTGCTGGTACACTTTCTCCTTGAGAACTGGAGCGGAAAAGCTTTTGGCTAAGATGTAGGCGACTAGAGAGGCAGAATATGCAGCTCCGGAGCTGGCCGAAAGCAAGTGCCGCTTGCCGGCGTCTTTCGGCAGAAGCGGCGCTTCGGAGCGCACCGCTGCCGCTCCAGTGATCTGTGCGCGAAGTAGCCGCTTTTTGTCCTCCGGCAGCCGGAGATCGCGGTAGCTTGCAAGAGGCGAAGAACGAAGCCGCGAAGAAGCCGGCTTGTGTGCGAAGCTCGCAGACAGCTGCAGGACGGTGGCAGCTGCTCTCCTGCCTCTTGAATTCACTCTTGGCATGCCAATGGGAGGTGTTCCAGGACAACTTTCCTGGGTTTTGACCTAGTCGTCATGCATCCCACCTTGGAAATTCTTGTTGCTCCCCAGAGGCTCCGAGATGCAGAGAACACGGTGGCAGCTGCTGAAAAGAAGGGCAACTGTGAGTTGGTCAAGAAGCAAGAACCTAGGCAGCTGCCTGTGCTTGGCAAGGAGCAGCTGCTGGATTCTTGCAATTGCCTTCAGTGCGCACAGAAGCCCGCTGCTCTGCTGCTTGGTTTTTCGCCTTCAGTCAATTACACACTGCTGAAGCTGAGGCAGGCTGTTCAGCTTTGCTGCTTTTCAGCATCTCAGCTGCCCTTCTGCTCTGTGACAGCTCTCCAGGTTTCTTGCCTTCGCCAGGCTGCAACGTGCCCGCTAGTACCAAGAACTGGGCAGGAGTGGGCAGAGAGCACGGCCATCTGCCAGCAGGTTGCAGCTTGCCCAGGAAAGTGCAGTGTCCTTGGAATGTGCAGCAAATCTTATTTCCTGGCAAGGTCGGGCTAAGTCAGCAGTGCTGGTACACTTTCTCCTTGAGAACTGGAGCGGAGAAGCTTTTCGCTAAGATGTAGGCGACTAGAGAGGCAGAATATGCAGCTCCGGAGCTGGCCGAAAGCAAGTGCCGCTTGCCGGCGTCTTTCGGCAGAAGCGGCGCTTCGGAGCGCACCGCTGCCGCTCCAGTGATCTGTGCGCGAAGTAGCCGCTTCTTGTCCTCCGGCAGCCGGAGATCGCGGTAGCTTGCAAGAGGCGAAGAACGAAGCCGCGAAGAAGCCGGCTTGTGTGCGAAGCTCGCAGACAGCTGCGGGACGGTGGCAGCTGCTCTCCTGCCTCTTGAATTCACTCTTGGCATGCCAATGGGAGGTGTTCCAGGACAACTTTCCTGGGTTTTGACATAGTCGTCATGCATCCCACCTTGGAAATTCTTGTTGCTCCCCAGAGGCTCCGAGATGCAGAGAACACGGTGGCAGCTGCTGAAAAGAAGGGCAACTGTGAGTTGGTCAAGAAGCAAGAACCTAGGCAGCTGCCTGTGCTTGGCAAGGAGCAGCTGCTGGATTCTTGCAATTGCCTTCAGTGCGCACAGAAGCCCGCTGCTCTGCTGCTTGGTTTTTCGCCTTCAGTCAATTACACACTGCTGAAGCTGAGGCAGGCTGTTCAGCTTTGCTGCTTTTCAGCATCTCAGCTGCCCTTCTGCTCTGTGACAGCTCTCCAGGTTTCTTGCCTTCGCCAGGCTGCAACGTGCCCGCTAGTACCAAGAACTGGGCAGGAGTGGGCAGAGAGCACGGCCATCTGCCAGCAGGTTGCAGCTTGCCCAGGAAAGTGCAGTGTCCTTGGAATGTGCAGCAAATCTTATTTCCTGGCAAGGTCGGGCTAAGTCAGCAGTGCTGGTACACTTTCTCCTTGAGAACTGGAGCGGAAAAGCTTTTGGCTAAGATGTAGGCGACTAGAGAGGCAGAATATGCAGCTCCGGAGCTGGCCGAAAGCAAGTGCCGCTTGCCGGCGTCTTTCGGCAGAAGCGGCGCTTCGGAGCGCACCGCTGCCGCTCCAGTGATCTGTGCGCGAAGTAGCCGCTTCTTGTCCTCCGGCAGCCGGAGATCGCGGTAGCTTGCAAGAGGCGAAGAACGAAGCCGCGAAGAAGCCGGCTTGTGTGCGAAGCTCGCAGACAGCTGCGGGACAGTGGCTGCTGCTCTCCTGCCTCTTGAATTCACTCTTGGCATGCCAATGGGAGGTGTTCCAGGACAACTTTCCTGGGTTTTGACCTAGTCGTCATGCATCCCACCTTGGAAATTCTTGTTGCTCCCCAGAGGCTCCGAGATGCAGAGAATACGGTGGCAGCTGCTGAAAAGAAGGGCAACTGTGAGTTGGTCAAGAAGCAAGAACCTAGGCAGCTGCCTGTGCTTGGCAAGGAGCAGCTGCTGGATTCTTGCAATTGCCTTCAGTGCGCACAGAAGCCCGCTGCTCTGCTGCTTGGTTTTTCGCCTTCAGTCAATTACACACTGCTGAAGCTGAGGCAGGCTGTTCAGCTTTGCTGCTTTTCAGCATCTCAGCTGCCCTTCTGCTCTGTGACAGCTCTCCAGGTTTCTTGCCTTCGCCAGGCTGCAACGTGCCCGCTAGTACCAAGAACTGGGCAGGAGTGGGCAGAGAGCACGGCCATCTGCCAGCAGGTTGCAGCTTGCCCAGGAAAGTGCAGTGTCCTTGGAATGTGCAGCAAATCTTATTTCCTGGCAAGGTCGGGCTAAGTCAGCAGTGCTGGTACACTTTCTCCTTGAGAACTGGAGCGGAAAAGCTTTTCGCTAAGATGTAGGCGACTAGAGAGGCAGAATACGCAGCTCCGGAGCTGGCCGAAAGCAAGTGCCGCTTGCCGGCGTCTTTCGGCAGAAGCGGCGCTTCGGAGCGCACCGCTGCCGCTCCAGTGATCTGTGCGCGAAGTAGCCGCTTCTTGTCCTCCGGCAGCCGGAGATCGCGGTAGCTTGCAAGAGGCGAAGAACGAAGCCGCGAAGAAGCCGGCTTGTGTGCGAAGCTCGCAGACAGCTGCGGGACGGTGGCTGCTGCTCTCCTGCCTCTTGAATTCACTCTTGGCATGCCAATGGGAGGTGTTCCAGGACAACTTTCCTGGGTTTTGACATAGTCGTCATGCATCCCACCTTGGAAATTCTTGTTGCTCCCCAGAGGCTCCGAGATGCAGAGAACACGGTGGCAGCTGCTGAAAAGAAGGGCAACTGTGAGTTGGTCAAGAAGCAAGAACCTAGGCAGCTGCCTGTGCTTGGCAAGGAGCAGCTGCTGGATTCTTGCAATTGCCTTCAGTGCGCACAGAAGCCCGCTGCTCTGCTGCTTGGTTTTTCGCCTTCAGTCAATTACACACTGCTGAAGCTGAGGCAGGCTGTTCAGCTTTGCTGCTTTTCAGCATCTCAGCTGCCCTTCTGCTCTGTGACAGCTCTCCAGGTTTCTTGCCTTCGCCAGGCTGCAACGTGCCCGCTAGTACCAAGAACTGGGCAGGAGTGGGCAGAGAGCACGGCCATCTGCCAGCAGGTTGCAGCTTGCCCAGGAAAGTGCAGTGTCCTTGGAATGTGCAGCAAATCTTATTTCCTGGCAAGGTCGGGCTAAGTCAGCAGTGCTGGTACACTTTCTCCTTGAGAACTGGAGCGGAAAAGCTTTTGGCTAAGATGTAGGCGACTAGAGAGGCAGAATACGCAGCTCCGGAGCTGGCCGAAAGCAAGTGCCGCTTGCCGGCGTCTTTCGGCAGAAGCGGCGCTTCGGAGCGCACCGCTGCCGCTCCAGTGATCTGTGCGCGAAGTAGCCGCTTCTTGTCCTCCGGCAGCCGGAGATCGCGGTAGCTTGCAAGAGGCGAAGAACGAAGCCGCGAAGAAGCCGGCTTGTGTGCGAAGCTCGCAGACAGCTGCGGGACGGTGGCTGCTGCTCTCCTGCCTCTTGAATTCACTCTTGGCATGCCAATGGGAGGTGTTCCAGGACAACTTTCCTGGGTTTTGACATAGTCGTCATGCATCCCACCTTGGAAATTCTTGTTGCTCCCCAGAGGCTCCGAGATGCAGAGAACACGGTGGCAGCTGCTGAAAAGAAGGGCAACTGTGAGTTGGTCAAGAAGCAAGAACCTAGGCAGCTGCCTGTGCTTGGCAAGGAGCAGCTGCTGGATTCTTGCAATTGCCTTCAGTGCGCACAGAAGCCCGCTGCTCTGCTGCTTGGTTTTTCGCCTTCAGTCAATTACACACTGCTGAAGCTGAGGCAGGCTGTTCAGCTTTGCTGCTTTTCAGCATCTCAGCTGCCCTTCTGCTCTGTGACAGCTCTCCAGGTTTCTTGCCTTCGCCAGGCTGCAACGTGCCCGCTAGTACCAAGAACTGGGCAGGAGTGGGCAGAGAGCACGGCCATCTGCCAGCAGGTTGCAGCTTGCCCAGGAAAGTGCAGTGTCCTTGGAATGTGCAGCAAATCTTATTTCCTGGCAAGGTCGGGCTAAGTCAGCAGTGCTGGTACACTTTCTCCTTGAGAACTGGAGCGGAAAAGCTTTTGGCTAAGATGTAGGCGACTAGAGAGGCAGAATACGCAGCTCCGGAGCTGGCCGAAAGCAAGTGCCGCTTGCCGGCGTCTTTCGGCAGAAGCGGCGCTTCGGAGCGCACCGCTGCCGCTCCAGTGATCTGTGCGCGAAGTAGCCGCTTCTTGTCCTCCGGCAGCCGGAGATCGCGGTAGCTTGCAAGAGGCGAAGAACGAAGCCGCGAAGAAGCCGGCTTGTGTGCGAAGCTCGCAGACAGCTGCGGGACGGTGGCTGCTGCTCTCCTGCCTCTTGAATTCACTCTTGGCATGCCAATGGGAGGTGTTCCAGGACAACTTTCCTGGGTTTTGACATAGTCGTCATGCATCCCACCTTGGAAATTCTTGTTGCTCCCCAGAGGCTCCGAGATGCAGAGAACACGGTGGCAGCTGCTGAAAAGAAGGGCAACTGTGAGTTGGTCAAGAAGCAAGAACCTAGGCAGCTGCCTGTGCTTGGCAAGGAGCAGCTGCTGGATTCTTGCAATTGCCTTCAGTGCGCACAGAAGCCCGCTGCTCTGCTGCTTGGTTTTTCGCCTTCAGTCAATTACACACTGCTGAAGCTGAGGCAGGCTGTTCAGCTTTGCTGCTTTTCAGCATCTCAGCTGCCCTTCTGCTCTGTGACAGCTCTCCAGGTTTCTTGCCTTCGCCAGGCTGCAACGTGCCCGCTAGTACCAAGAACTGGGCAGGAGTGGGCAGAGAGCACGGCCATCTGCCAGCAGGTTGCAGCTTGCCCAGGAAAGTGCAGTGTCCTTGGAATGTGCAGCAAATCTTATTTCCTGGCAAGGTCGGGCTAAGTCAGCAGTGCTGGTACACTTTCTCCTTGAGAACTGGAGCGGAAAAGCTTTTGGCTAAGATGTAGGCGACTAGAGAGGCAGAATACGCAGCTCCGGAGCTGGCCGAAAGCAAGTGCCGCTTGCCGGCGTCTTTCGGCAGAAGCGGCGCTTCGGAGCGCACCGCTGCCGCTCCAGTGATCTGTGCGCGAAGTAGCCGCTTCTTGTCCTCCGGCAGCCGGAGATCGCGGTAGCTTGCAAGAGGCGAAGAACGAAGCCGCGAAGAAGCCGGCTTGTGTGCGAAGCTCGCAGACAGCTGCGGGACGGTGGCTGCTGCTCTCCTGCCTCTTGAATTCACTCTTGGCATGCCAATGGGAGGTGTTCCAGGACAACTTTCCTGGGTTTTGACCTAGTCGTCATGCATCCCACCTTGGAAATTCTTGTTGCTCCCCAGAGGCTCCGAGATGCAGAGAACACGGTGGCAGCTGCTGAAAAGAAGGGCAACTGTGAGTTGGTCAAGAAGCAAGAACCTAGGCAGCTGCCTGTGCTTGGCAAGGAGCAGCTGCTGGATTCTTGCAATTGCCTTCAGTGCGCACAGAAGCCCGCTGCTCTGCTGCTTGGTTTTTCGCCTTCAGTCAATTACACACTGCTGAAGCTGAGGCAGGCTGTTCAGCTTTGCTGCTTTTCAGCATCTCAGCTGCCCTTCTGCTCTGTGACAGCTCTCCAGGTTTCTTGCCTTCGCCAGGCTGCAACGTGCCCGCTAGTACCAAGAACTGGGCAGGAGTGGGCAGAGAGCACGGCCATCTGCCAGCAGGTTGCAGCTTGCCCAGGAAAGTGCAGTGTCCTTGGAATGTGCAGCAAATCTTATTTCCTGGCAAGGTCGGGCTAAGTCAGCAGTGCTGGTACACTTTCTCCTTGAGAACTGGAGCGGAAAAGCTTTTGGCTAAGATGTAGGCGACTAGAGAGGCAGAATACGCAGCTCCGGAGCTGGCCGAAAGCAAGTGCCGCTTGCCGGCGTCTTTCGGCAGAAGCGGCGCTTCGGAGCGCACCGCTGCCGCTCCAGTGATCTGTGCGCGAAGTAGCCGCTTCTTGTCCTCCGGCAGCCGGAGATCGCGGTAGCTTGCAAGAGGCGAAGAACGAAGCCGCGAAGAAGCCGGCTTGTGTGCGAAGCTCGCAGACAGCTGCGGGACGGTGGCTGCTGCTCTCCTGCCTCTTGAATTCACTCTTGGCATGCCAATGGGAGGTGTTCCAGGACAACTTTCCTGGGTTTTGACCTAGTCGTCATGCATCCCACCTTGGAAATTCTTGTTGCTCCCCAGAGGCTCCGAGATGCAGAGAACACGGTGGCAGCTGCTGAAAAGAAGGGCAACTGTGAGTTGGTCAAGAAGCAAGAACCTAGGCAGCTGCCTGTGCTTGGCAAGGAGCAGCTGCTGGATTCTTGCAATTGCCTTCAGTGCGCACAGAAGCCCGCTGCTCTGCTGCTTGGTTTTTCGCCTTCAGTCAATTACACACTGCTGAAGCTGAGGCAGGCTGTTCAGCTTTGCTGCTTTTCAGCATCTCAGCTGCCCTTCTGCTCTGTGACAGCTCTCCAGGTTTCTTGCCTTCGCCAGGCTGCAACGTGCCCGCTAGTACCAAGAACTGGGCAGGAGTGGGCAGAGAGCACGGCCATCTGCCAGCAGGTTGCAGCTTGCCCAGGAAAGTGCAGTGTCCTTGGAATGTGCAGCAAATCTTATTTCCTGGCAAGGTCGGGCTAAGTCAGCAGTGCTGGTACACTTTCTCCTTGAGAACTGGAGCGGAGAAGCTTTTGGCTAAGATGTAGGCGACTAGAGAGGCAGAATACGCAGCTCCGGAGCTGGCCGAAAGCAAGTGCCGCTTGCCGGCGTCTTTCGGCAGAAGCGGCGCTTCGGAGCGCACCGCTGCCGCTCCAGTGATCTGTGCGCGAAGTAGCCGCTTCTTGTCCTCCGGCAGCCGGAGATCGCGGTAGCTTGCAAGAGGCGAAGAACGAAGCCGCGAAGAAGCCGGCTTGTGTGCGAAGCTCGCAGACAGCTGCGGGACGGTGGCTGCTGCTCTCCTGCCTCTTGAATTCACTCTTGGCATGCCAATGGGAGGTGTTCCAGGACAACTTTCCTGGGTTTTGACATAGTCGTCATGCATCCCACCTTGGAAATTCTTGTTGCTCCCCAGAGGCTCCGAGATGCAGAGAACACGGTGGCAGCTGCTGAAAAGAAGGGCAACTGTGAGTTGGTCAAGAAGCAAGAACCTAGGCAGCTGCCTGTGCTTGGCAAGGAGCAGCTGCTGGATTCTTGCAATTGCCTTCAGTGCGCACAGAAGCCCGCTGCTCTGCTGCTTGGTTTTTCGCCTTCAGTCAATTACACACTGCTGAAGCTGAGGCAGGCTGTTCAGCTTTGCTGCTTTTCAGCATCTCAGCTGCCCTTCTGCTCTGTGACAGCTCTCCAGGTTTCTTGCCTTCGCCAGGCTGCAACGTGCCCGCTAGTACCAAGAACTGGGCAGGAGTGGGCAGAGAGCACGGCCATCTGCCAGCAGGTTGCAGCTTGCCCAGGAAAGTGCAGTGTCCTTGGAATGTGCAGCAAATCTTATTTCCTGGCAAGGTCGGGCTAAGTCAGCAGTGCTGGTACACTTTCTCCTTGAGAACTGGAGCGGAGAAGCTTTTCGCTAAGATGTAGGCGACTAGAGAGGCAGAATACGCAGCTCCGGAGCTGGCCGAAAGCAAGTGCCGCTTGCCGGCGTCTTTCGGCAGAAGCGGCGCTTCGGAGCGCACCGCTGCCGCTCCAGTGATCTGTGCGCGAAGTAGCCGCTTCTTGTCCTCCGGCAGCCGGAGATCGCGGTAGCTTGCAAGAGGCGAAGAACGAAGCCGCGAAGAAGCCGGCTTGTGTGCGAAGCTCGCAGACAGCTGCGGGACGGTGGCTGCTGCTCTCCTGCCTCTTGAATTCACTCTTGGCATGCCAATGGGAGGTGTTCCAGGACAACTTTCCTGGGTTTTGACATAGTCGTCATGCATCCCACCTTGGAAATTCTTGTTGCTCCCCAGAGGCTCCGAGATGCAGAGAACACGGTGGCAGCTGCTGAAAAGAAGGGCAACTGTGAGTTGGTCAAGAAGCAAGAACCTAGGCAGCTGCCTGTGCTTGGCAAGGAGCAGCTGCTGGATTCTTGCAATTGCCTTCAGTGCGCACAGAAGCCCGCTGCTCTGCTGCTTGGTTTTTCGCCTTCAGTCAATTACACACTGCTGAAGCTGAGGCAGGCTGTTCAGCTTTGCTGCTTTTCAGCATCTCAGCTGCCCTTCTGCTCTGTGACAGCTCTCCAGGTTTCTTGCCTTCGCCAGGCTGCAACGTGCCCGCTAGTACCAAGAACTGGGCAGGAGTGGGCAGAGAGCACGGCCATCTGCCAGCAGGTTGCAGCTTGCCCAGGAAAGTGCAGTGTCCTTGGAATGTGCAGCAAATCTTATTTCCTGGCAAGGTCGGGCTAAGTCAGCAGTGCTGGTACACTTTCTCCTTGAGAACTGGAGCGGAAAAGCTTTTGGCTAAGATGTAGGCGACTAGAGAGGCAGAATACGCAGCTCCGGAGCTGGCCGAAAGCAAGTGCCGCTTGCCGGCGTCTTTCGGCAGAAGCGGCGCTTCGGAGCGCACCGCTGCCGCTCCAGTGATCTGTGCGCGAAGTAGCCGCTTCTTGTCCTCCGGCAGCCGGAGATCGCGGTAGCTTGCAAGAGGCGAAGAACGAAGCCGCGAAGAAGCCGGCTTGTGTGCGAAGCTCGCAGACAGCTGCGGGACGGTGGCTGCTGCTCTCCTGCCTCTTGAATTCACTCTTGGCATGCCAATGGGAGGTGTTCCAGGACAACTTTCCTGGGTTTTGACCTAGTCGTCATGCATCCCACCTTGGAAATTCTTGTTGCTCCCCAGAGGCTCCGAGATGCAGAGAACACGGTGGCAGCTGCTGAAAAGAAGGGCAACTGTGAGTTGGTCAAGAAGCAAGAACCTAGGCAGCTGCCTGTGCTTGGCAAGGAGCAGCTGCTGGATTCTTGCAATTGCCTTCAGTGCGCACAGAAGCCCGCTGCTCTGCTGCTTGGTTTTTCGCCTTCAGTCAATTACACACTGCTGAAGCTGAGGCAGGCTGTTCAGCTTTGCTGCTTTTCAGCATCTCAGCTGCCCTTCTGCTCTGTGACAGCTCTCCAGGTTTCTTGCCTTCGCCAGGCTGCAACGTGCCCGCTAGTACCAAGAACTGGGCAGGAGTGGGCAGAGAGCACGGCCATCTGCCAGCAGGTTGCAGCTTGCCCAGGAAAGTGCAGTGTCCTTGGAATGTGCAGCAAATCTTATTTCCTGGCAAGGTCGGGCTAAGTCAGCAGTGCTGGTACACTTTCTCCTTGAGAACTGGAGCGGAAAGCTTTTGGCTAAGATGTAGGCGACTAGAGAGGCAGAATACGCAGCTCCGGAGCTGGCCGAAAGCAAGTGCCGCTTGCCGGCGTCTTTCGGCAGAAGCGGCGCTTCGGAGCGCACCGCTGCCGCTCCAGTGATCTGTGCGCGAAGTAGCCGCTTCTTGTCCTCCGGCAGCCGGAGATCGCGGTAGCTTGCAAGAGGCGAAGAACGAAGCCGCGAAGAAGCCGGCTTGTGTGCGAAGCTCGCAGACAGCTGCGGGACGGTGGCTGCTGCTCTCCTGCCTCTTGAATTCACTCTTGGCATGCCAATGGGAGGTGTTCCAGGACAACTTTCCTGGGTTTTGACCTAGTCGTCATGCATCCCACCTTGGAAATTCTTGTTGCTCCCCAGAGGCTCCGAGATGCAGAGAACACGGTGGCAGCTGCTGAAAAGAAGGGCAACTGTGAGTTGGTCAAGAAGCAAGAACCTAGGCAGCTGCCTGTGCTTGGCAAGGAGCAGCTGCTGGATTCTTGCAATTGCCTTCAGTGCGCACAGAAGCCCGCTGCTCTGCTGCTTGGTTTTTCGCCTTCAGTCAATTACACACTGCTGAAGCTGAGGCAGGCTGTTCAGCTTTGCTGCTTTTCAGCATCTCAGCTGCCCTTCTGCTCTGTGACAGCTCTCCAGGTTTCTTGCCTTCGCCAGGCTGCAACGTGCCCGCTAGTACCAAGAACTGGGCAGGAGTGGGCAGAGAGCACGGCCATCTGCCAGCAGGTTGCAGCTTGCCCAGGAAAGTGCAGTGTCCTTGGAATGTGCAGCAAATCTTATTTCCTGGCAAGGTCGGGCTAAGTCAGCAGTGCTGGTACACTTTCTCCTTGAGAACTGGAGCGGAGAAGCTTTTGGCTAAGATGTAGGCGACTAGAGAGGCAGAATACGCAGCTCCGGAGCTGGCCGAAAGCAAGTGCCGCTTGCCGGCGTCTTTCGGCAGAAGCGGCGCTTCGGAGCGCACCGCTGCCGCTCCAGTGATCTGTGCGCGAAGTAGCCGCTTCTTGTCCTCCGGCAGCCGGAGATCGCGGTAGCTTGCAAGAGGCGAAGAACGAAGCCGCGAAGAAGCCGGCTTGTGTGCGAAGCTCGCAGACAGCTGCGGGACGGTGGCTGCTGCTCTCCTGCCTCTTGAATTCACTCTTGGCATGCCAATGGGAGGTGTTCCAGGACAACTTTCCTGGGTTTTGACCTAGTCGTCATGCATCCCACCTTGGAAATTCTTGTTGCTCCCCAGAGGCTCCGAGATGCAGAGAACACGGTGGCAGCTGCTGAAAAGAAGGGCAACTGTGAGTTGGTCAAGAAGCAAGAACCTAGGCAGCTGCCTGTGCTTGGCAAGGAGCAGCTGCTGGATTCTTGCAATTGCCTTCAGTGCGCACAGAAGCCCGCTGCTCTGCTGCTTGGTTTTTCGCCTTCAGTCAATTACACACTGCTGAAGCTGAGGCAGGCTGTTCAGCTTTGCTGCTTTTCAGCATCTCAGCTGCCCTTCTGCTCTGTGACAGCTCTCCAGGTTTCTTGCCTTCGCCAGGCTGCAACGTGCCCGCTAGTACCAAGAACTGGGCAGGAGTGGGCAGAGAGCACGGCCATCTGCCAGCAGGTTGCAGCTTGCCCAGGAAAGTGCAGTGTCCTTGGAATGTGCAGCAAATCTTATTTCCTGGCAAGGTCGGGCTAAGTCAGCAGTGCTGGTACACTTTCTCCTTGAGAACTGGAGCGGAAAAGCTTTTGGCTAAGATGTAGGCGACTAGAGAGGCAGAATACGCAGCTCCGGAGCTGGCCGAAAGCAAGTGCCGCTTGCCGGCGTCTTTCGGCAGAAGCGGCGCTTCGGAGCGCACCGCTGCCGCTCCAGTGATCTGTGCGCGAAGTAGCCGCTTCTTGTCCTCCGGCAGCCGGAGATCGCGGTAGCTTGCAAGAGGCGAAGAACGAAGCCGCGAAGAAGCCGGCTTGTGTGCGAAGCTCGCAGACAGCTGCGGGACGGTGGCTGCTGCTCTCCTGCCTCTTGAATTCACTCTTGGCATGCCAATGGGAGGTGTTCCAGGACAACTTTCCTGGGTTTTGACCTAGTCGTCATGCATCCCACCTTGGAAATTCTTGTTGCTCCCCAGAGGCTCCGAGATGCAGAGAACACGGTGGCAGCTGCTGAAAAGAAGGGCAACTGTGAGTTGGTCAAGAAGCAAGAACCTAGGCAGCTGCCTGTGCTTGGCAAGGAGCAGCTGCTGGATTCTTGCAATTGCCTTCAGTGCGCACAGAAGCCCGCTGCTCTGCTGCTTGGTTTTTCGCCTTCAGTCAATTACACACTGCTGAAGCTGAGGCAGGCTGTTCAGCTTTGCTGCTTTTCAGCATCTCAGCTGCCCTTCTGCTCTGTGACAGCTCTCCAGGTTTCTTGCCTTCGCCAGGCTGCAACGTGCCCGCTAGTACCAAGAACTGGGCAGGAGTGGGCAGAGAGCACGGCCATCTGCCAGCAGGTTGCAGCTTGCCCAGGAAAGTGCAGTGTCCTTGGAATGTGCAGCAAATCTTATTTCCTGGCAAGGTCGGGCTAAGTCAGCAGTGCTGGTACACTTTCTCCTTGAGAACTGGAGCGGAAAGCTTTTGGCTAAGATGTAGGCGACTAGAGAGGCAGAATACGCAGCTCCGGAGCTGGCCGAAAGCAAGTGCCGCTTGCCGGCGTCTTTCGGCAGAAGCGGCGCTTCGGAGCGCACCGCTGCCGCTCCAGTGATCTGTGCGCGAAGTAGCCGCTTCTTGTCCTCCGGCAGCCGGAGATCGCGGTAGCTTGCAAGAGGCGAAGAACGAAGCCGCGAAGAAGCCGGCTTGTGTGCGAAGCTCGCAGACAGCTGCGGGACGGTGGCTGCTGCTCTCCTGCCTCTTGAATTCACTCTTGGCATGCCAATGGGAGGTGTTCCAGGACAACTTTCCTGGGTTTTGACCTAGTCGTCATGCATCCCACCTTGGAAATTCTTGTTGCTCCCCAGAGGCTCCGAGATGCAGAGAACACGGTGGCAGCTGCTGAAAAGAAGGGCAACTGTGAGTTGGTCAAGAAGCAAGAACCTAGGCAGCTGCCTGTGCTTGGCAAGGAGCAGCTGCTGGATTCTTGCAATTGCCTTCAGTGCGCACAGAAGCCCGCTGCTCTGCTGCTTGGTTTTTCGCCTTCAGTCAATTACACACTGCTGAAGCTGAGGCAGGCTGTTCAGCTTTGCTGCTTTTCAGCATCTCAGCTGCCCTTCTGCTCTGTGACAGCTCTCCAGGTTTCTTGCCTTCGCCAGGCTGCAACGTGCCCGCTAGTACCAAGAACTGGGCAGGAGTGGGCAGAGAGCACGGCCATCTGCCAGCAGGTTGCAGCTTGCCCAGGAAAGTGCAGTGTCCTTGGAATGTGCAGCAAATCTTATTTCCTGGCAAGGTCGGGCTAAGTCAGCAGTGCTGGTACACTTTCTCCTTGAGAACTGGAGCGGAAAAGCTTTTGGCTAAGATGTAGGCGACTAGAGAGGCAGAATACGCAGCTCCGGAGCTGGCCGAAAGCAAGTGCCGCTTGCCGGCGTCTTTCGGCAGAAGCGGCGCTTCGGAGCGCACCGCTGCCGCTCCAGTGATCTGTGCGCGAAGTAGCCGCTTCTTGTCCTCCGGCAGCCGGAGATCGCGGTAGCTTGCAAGAGGCGAAGAACGAAGCCGCGAAGAAGCCGGCTTGTGTGCGAAGCTCGCAGACAGCTGCGGGACGGTGGCTGCTGCTCTCCTGCCTCTTGAATTCACTCTTGGCATGCCAATGGAGGTGTTCCAGGACAACTTTCCTGGGTTTTGACCTAGTCGTCATGCATCCCACCTTGGAAATTCTTGTTGCTCCCCAGAGGCTCCGAGATGCAGAGAACACGGTGGCAGCTGCTGAAAAGAAGGGCAACTGTGAGTTGGTCAAGAAGCAAGAACCTAGGCAGCTGCCTGTGCTTGGCAAGGAGCAGCTGCTGGATTCTTGCAATTGCCTTCAGTGCGCACAGAAGCCCGCTGCTCTGCTGCTTGGTTTTTCGCCTTCAGTCAATTACACACTGCTGAAGCTGAGGCAGGCTGTTCAGCTTTGCTGCTTTTCAGCATCTCAGCTGCCCTTCTGCTCTGTGACAGCTCTCCAGGTTTCTTGCCTTCGCCAGGCTGCAACGTGCCCGCTAGTACCAAGAACTGGGCAGGAGTGGGCAGAGAGCACGGCCATCTGCCAGCAGGTTGCAGCTTGCCCAGGAAAGTGCAGTGTCCTTGGAATGTGCAGCAAATCTTATTTCCTGGCAAGGTCGGGCTAAGTCAGCAGTGCTGGTACACTTTCTCCTTGAGAACTGGAGCGGAAAAGCTTTTGGCTAAGATGTAGGCGACTAGAGAGGCAGAATACGCAGCTCCGGAGCTGGCCGAAAGCAAGTGCCGCTTGCCGGCGTCTTTCGGCAGAAGCGGCGCTTCGGAGCGCACCGCTGCCGCTCCAGTGATCTGTGCGCGAAGTAGCCGCTTCTTGTCCTCCGGCAGCCGGAGATCGCGGTAGCTTGCAAGAGGCGAAGAACGAAGCCGCGAAGAAGCCGGCTTGTGTGCGAAGCTCGCAGACAGCTGCGGGACGGTGGCTGCTGCTCTCCTGCCTCTTGAATTCACTCTTGGCATGCCAATGGGAGGTGTTCCAGGACAACTTTCCTGGGTTTTGACCTAGTCGTCATGCATCCCACCTTGGAAATTCTTGTTGCTCCCCAGAGGCTCCGAGATGCAGAGAACACGGTGGCAGCTGCTGAAAAGAAGGGCAACTGTGAGTTGGTCAAGAAGCAAGAACCTAGGCAGCTGCCTGTGCTTGGCAAGGAGCAGCTGCTGGATTCTTGCAATTGCCTTCAGTGCGCACAGAAGCCCGCTGCTCTGCTGCTTGGTTTTTCGCCTTCAGTCAATTACACACTGCTGAAGCTGAGGCAGGCTGTTCAGCTTTGCTGCTTTTCAGCATCTCAGCTGCCCTTCTGCTCTGTGACAGCTCTCCAGGTTTCTTGCCTTCGCCAGGCTGCAACGTGCCCGCTAGTACCAAGAACTGGGCAGGAGTGGGCAGAGAGCACGGCCATCTGCCAGCAGGTTGCAGCTTGCCCAGGAAAGTGCAGTGTCCTTGGAATGTGCAGCAAATCTTATTTCCTGGCAAGGTCGGGCTAAGTCAGCAGTGCTGGTACACTTTCTCCTTGAGAACTGGAGCGGAGAAGCTTTTGGCTAAGATGTAGGCGACTAGAGAGGCAGAATACGCAGCTCCGGAGCTGGCCGAAAGCAAGTGCCGCTTGCCGGCGTCTTTCGGCAGAAGCGGCGCTTCGGAGCGCACCGCTGCCGCTCCAGTGATCTGTGCGCGAAGTAGCCGCTTCTTGTCCTCCGGCAGCCGGAGATCGCGGTAGCTTGCAAGAGGCGAAGAACGAAGCCGCGAAGAAGCCGGCTTGTGTGCGAAGCTCGCAGACAGCTGCGGGACGGTGGCTGCTGCTCTCCTGCCTCTTGAATTCACTCTTGGCATGCCAATGGGAGGTGTTCCAGGACAACTTTCCTGGGTTTTGACCTAGTCGTCATGCATCCCACCTTGGAAATTCTTGTTGCTCCCCAGAGGCTCCGAGATGCAGAGAACACGGTGGCAGCTGCTGAAAAGAAGGGCAACTGTGAGTTGGTCAAGAAGCAAGAACCTAGGCAGCTGCCTGTGCTTGGCAAGGAGCAGCTGCTGGATTCTTGCAATTGCCTTCAGTGCGCACAGAAGCCCGCTGCTCTGCTGCTTGGTTTTTCGCCTTCAGTCAATTACACACTGCTGAAGCTGAGGCAGGCTGTTCAGCTTTGCTGCTTTTCAGCATCTCAGCTGCCCTTCTGCTCTGTGACAGCTCTCCAGGTTTCTTGCCTTCGCCAGGCTGCAACGTGCCCGCTAGTACCAAGAACTGGGCAGGAGTGGGCAGAGAGCACGGCCATCTGCCAGCAGGTTGCAGCTTGCCCAGGAAAGTGCAGTGTCCTTGGAATGTGCAGCAAATCTTATTTCCTGGCAAGGTCGGGCTAAGTCAGCAGTGCTGGTACACTTTCTCCTTGAGAACTGGAGCGGAGAAGCTTTTCGCTAAGATGTAGGCGACTAGAGAGGCAGAATACGCAGCTCCGGAGCTGGCCGAAAGCAAGTGCCGCTTGCCGGCGTCTTTCGGCAGAAGCGGCGCTTCGGAGCGCACCGCTGCCGCTCCAGTGATCTGTGCGCGAAGTAGCCGCTTCTTGTCCTCCGGCAGCCGGAGATCGCGGTAGCTTGCAAGAGGCGAAGAACGAAGCCGCGAAGAAGCCGGCTTGTGTGCGAAGCTCGCAGACAGCTGCGGGACGGTGGCTGCTGCTCTCCTGCCTCTTGAATTCACTCTTGGCATGCCAATGGGAGGTGTTCCAGGACAACTTTCCTGGGTTTTGACCTAGTCGTCATGCATCCCACCTTGGAAATTCTTGTTGCTCCCCAGAGGCTCCGAGATGCAGAGAACACGGTGGCAGCTGCTGAAAAGAAGGGCAACTGTGAGTTGGTCAAGAAGCAAGAACCTAGGCAGCTGCCTGTGCTTGGCAAGGAGCAGCTGCTGGATTCTTGCAATTGCCTTCAGTGCGCACAGAAGCCCGCTGCTCTGCTGCTTGGTTTTTCGCCTTCAGTCAATTACACACTGCTGAAGCTGAGGCAGGCTGTTCAGCTTTGCTGCTTTTCAGCATCTCAGCTGCCCTTCTGCTCTGTGACAGCTCTCCAGGTTTCTTGCCTTCGCCAGGCTGCAACGTGCCCGCTAGTACCAAGAACTGGGCAGGAGTGGGCAGAGAGCACGGCCATCTGCCAGCAGGTTGCAGCTTGCCCAGGAAAGTGCAGTGTCCTTGGAATGTGCAGCAAATCTTATTTCCTGGCAAGGTCGGGCTAAGTCAGCAGTGCTGGTACACTTTCTCCTTGAGAACTGGAGCGGAGAAGCTTTTGGCTAAGATGTAGGCGACTAGAGAGGCAGAATACGCAGCTCCGGAGCTGGCCGAAAGCAAGTGCCGCTTGCCGGCGTCTTTCGGCAGAAGCGGCGCTTCGGAGCGCACCGCTGCCGCTCCAGTGATCTGTGCGCGAAGTAGCCGCTTCTTGTCCTCCGGCAGCCGGAGATCGCGGTAGCTTGCAAGAGGCGAAGAACGAAGCCGCGAAGAAGCCGGCTTGTGTGCGAAGCTCGCAGACAGCTGCGGGACGGTGGCTGCTGCTCTCCTGCCTCTTGAATTCACTCTTGGCATGCCAATGGGAGGTGTTCCAGGACAACTTTCCTGGGTTTTGACCTAGTCGTCATGCATCCCACCTTGGAAATTCTTGTTGCTCCCCAGAGGCTCCGAGATGCAGAGAACACGGTGGCAGCTGCTGAAAAGAAGGGCAACTGTGAGTTGGTCAAGAAGCAAGAACCTAGGCAGCTGCCTGTGCTTGGCAAGGAGCAGCTGCTGGATTCTTGCAATTGCCTTCAGTGCGCACAGAAGCCCGCTGCTCTGCTGCTTGGTTTTTCGCCTTCAGTCAATTACACACTGCTGAAGCTGAGGCAGGCTGTTCAGCTTTGCTGCTTTTCAGCATCTCAGCTGCCCTTCTGCTCTGTGACAGCTCTCCAGGTTTCTTGCCTTCGCCAGGCTGCAACGTGCCCGCTAGTACCAAGAACTGGGCAGGAGTGGGCAGAGAGCACGGCCATCTGCCAGCAGGTTGCAGCTTGCCCAGGAAAGTGCAGTGTCCTTGGAATGTGCAGCAAATCTTATTTCCTGGCAAGGTCGGGCTAAGTCAGCAGTGCTGGTACACTTTCTCCTTGAGAACTGGAGCGGAAAAGCTTTTCGCTAAGATGTAGGCGACTAGAGAGGCAGAATACGCAGCTCCGGAGCTGGCCGAAAGCAAGTGCCGCTTGCCGGCGTCTTTCGGCAGAAGCGGCGCTTCGGAGCGCACCGCTGCCGCTCCAGTGATCTGTGCGCGAAGTAGCCGCTTCTTGTCCTCCGGCAGCCGGAGATCGCGGTAGCTTGCAAGAGGCGAAGAACGAAGCCGCGAAGAAGCCGGCTTGTGTGCGAAGCTCGCAGACAGCTGCGGGACGGTGGCTGCTGCTCTCCTGCCTCTTGAATTCACTCTTGGCATGCCAATGGGAGGTGTTCCAGGACAACTTTCCTGGGTTTTGACCTAGTCGTCATGCATCCCACCTTGGAAATTCTTGTTGCTCCCCAGAGGCTCCGAGATGCAGAGAACACGGTGGCAGCTGCTGAAAAGAAGGGCAACTGTGAGTTGGTCAAGAAGCAAGAACCTAGGCAGCTGCCTGTGCTTGGCAAGGAGCAGCTGCTGGATTCTTGCAATTGCCTTCAGTGCGCACAGAAGCCCGCTGCTCTGCTGCTTGGTTTTTCGCCTTCAGTCAATTACACACTGCTGAAGCTGAGGCAGGCTGTTCAGCTTTGCTGCTTTTCAGCATCTCAGCTGCCCTTCTGCTCTGTGACAGCTCTCCAGGTTTCTTGCCTTCGCCAGGCTGCAACGTGCCCGCTAGTACCAAGAACTGGGCAGGAGTGGGCAGAGAGCACGGCCATCTGCCAGCAGGTTGCAGCTTGCCCAGGAAAGTGCAGTGTCCTTGGAATGTGCAGCAAATCTTATTTCCTGGCAAGGTCGGGCTAAGTCAGCAGTGCTGGTACACTTTCTCCTTGAGAACTGGAGCGGAAAGCTTTTGGCTAAGATGTAGGCGACTAGAGAGGCAGAATACGCAGCTCCGGAGCTGGCCGAAAGCAAGTGCCGCTTGCCGGCGTCTTTCGGCAGAAGCGGCGCTTCGGAGCGCACCGCTGCCGCTCCAGTGATCTGTGCGCGAAGTAGCCGCTTCTTGTCCTCCGGCAGCCGGAGATCGCGGTAGCTTGCAAGAGGCGAAGAACGAAGCCGCGAAGAAGCCGGCTTGTGTGCGAAGCTCGCAGACAGCTGCGGGACGGTGGCTGCTGCTCTCCTGCCTCTTGAATTCACTCTTGGCATGCCAATGGGAGGTGTTCCAGGACAACTTTCCTGGGTTTTGACATAGTCGTCATGCATCCCACCTTGGAAATTCTTGTTGCTCCCCAGAGGCTCCGAGATGCAGAGAACACGGTGGCAGCTGCTGAAAAGAAGGGCAACTGTGAGTTGGTCAAGAAGCAAGAACCTAGGCAGCTGCCTGTGCTTGGCAAGGAGCAGCTGCTGGATTCTTGCAATTGCCTTCAGTGCGCACAGAAGCCCGCTGCTCTGCTGCTTGGTTTTTCGCCTTCAGTCAATTACACACTGCTGAAGCTGAGGCAGGCTGTTCAGCTTTGCTGCTTTTCAGCATCTCAGCTGCCCTTCTGCTCTGTGACAGCTCTCCAGGTTTCTTGCCTTCGCCAGGCTGCAACGTGCCCGCTAGTACCAAGAACTGGGCAGGAGTGGGCAGAGAGCACGGCCATCTGCCAGCAGGTTGCAGCTTGCCCAGGAAAGTGCAGTGTCCTTGGAATGTGCAGCAAATCTTATTTCCTGGCAAGGTCGGGCTAAGTCAGCAGTGCTGGTACACTTTCTCCTTGAGAACTGGAGCGGAAAAGCTTTTCGCTAAGATGTAGGCGACTAGAGAGGCAGAATACGCAGCTCCGGAGCTGGCCGAAAGCAAGTGCCGCTTGCCGGCGTCTTTCGGCAGAAGCGGCGCTTCGGAGCGCACCGCTGCCGCTCCAGTGATCTGTGCGCGAAGTAGCCGCTTCTTGTCCTCCGGCAGCCGGAGATCGCGGTAGCTTGCAAGAGGCGAAGAATGAAGCCGCGAAGAAGCCGGCTTGAGTGCGAAGCTCGCAGACAGCTGCGGGACGGTGGCTGCTGCTCTCCTGCCTCTTGAATTCACTCTTGGCATGCCAATGGGAGGTGTTCCAGGACAACTTTCCTGGTTTTTGACATAGTCGTCATGCATCCCACCTTGGAAATTCTTGTTGCTCCCCAGAGGCTCCCAGATGCAGAGAACACGGTGGCAGCTGCTGAAAAGAAGGGCAACTGTGAGTTGGTCAAGAAGCAAGAACCTAGGCAGCTGCCTGTGCTTGGCAAGGAGCAGCTGCTGGATTCTTGCAATTGCCTTCAGTGCGCACAGAAGCCCGCTGCTCTGCTGCTTGGTTTTTCGCCTTCAGTCAATTACACACTGCTGAAGCTGAGGCAGGCTGTTCAGCTTTGCTGCTTTTCAGCATCTCAGCTGCCCTTCTGCTCTGTGACAGCTCTCCAGGTTTCTTGCCTTCGCCAGGCTGCAACGTGCCCGCTAGTACCAAGAACTGGGCAGGAGTGGGCAGAGAGCACGGCCATCTGCCAGCAGGTGCAGCTTGCCCAGGAAAGTGCAGTGTCCTTGGAATGTGCAGCAAATCTTATTTCCTGGCAAGGTCGGGCTAAGTCAGCAGTGCTGGTACACTTTCTCCTTGAGAACTGAAGCGGAAAAGCTTTTGGCTAAGATGTAGGCGACTAGAGAGGCAGATACGCAGCTCCGGAGCTGGCCGAAAGCAAGTGCCGCTTGCCGGGCGTCTTTCGGCAGAAGCGGCGCTTCGGAGCGCACCGCTGCCGCTCCAGTGATCTGTGCGCGAAGTAGCCGCTTCTTGTCCTCCGCAGCCGGAGATCGCGGTAGCTTGCAAGAGGCGAAGAACGAAGCCGCGAAGAGCCGGCTTGTGTGCGAAGCTCGCAGACAGCTGCGGGACGGTGGCTGCTGCTCTCCTGCCTCTTGAATTCACTCTTGGCATGCCAATGGGAGGTGTTCCAGGACAACTTTCCTGGGTTTTGACCTAGTCGTCATGATCCCACCTTGGAAATTCTTGTTGCTCCCCAGAGGCTCCGAGATGCAGAGAACACGGTGGCAGCTGCTGAAAGAAGGGCAACTGTGAGTTGGTCAAGAAGCAAGAACCTAGGCAGCTGCCTGTGCTTGGCAAGGAGCAGCTGCTGGATTCTTGCAATTGCCTTCAGTGCGCACAGAAGCCCGCTGCTCTGCTGCTTGGTTTTTCGCCTTCAGTCAATTACACACTGCTGAAGCTGAGGCAGGCTGTTCAGCTTTGCTGCTTTTCAGCATCTCAGCTGCCCTTCTGCTCTGTGACAGCTCTCCAGGTTTCTTGCCTTCGCCAGGCTGCAACGTGCCCGCTAGTACCAAGAACTGGCAGGAGTGGGCAGAGAGCACGGCCATCTGCCAGCAGGTTGCAGCTTGCCAGGAAAGTGCAGTGTCCTTGGAATGTGCAGCAAATCTTATTTCCTGGCAAGGTCGGGCTAAGTGAGCAGTGCTGGTACACTTTCTCCTTGAGAACTGGAGCGGAGAAGCTTTTCGCTAAAGATGTAGGCGACTAGAGAGGCAGAATACGCAGCTCCGGAGCTGGCCGAAAGCAAGTGCCGCTTGCCGGCGTCTTTTGGCAGAAGCGGCGCTTCGGAGCGCACCGCTGCCGCTCCAGTGATCTGTGCGCGAAGTAGCCGCTTCTTGTCCTCCGGCAGCCGGAGATCGCGGTAGCTTGCAAGAGGCGAAGAACGAAGCCGCGAAGAAGCCGGCTTGTGTGCGAAGCTCGCAGACAGCTGCGGGACGGTGGCTGCTGCTCTCCTGCCTCTTGAATTCACTCTTGGCATGCCAATGGGAGGTGTTCCAGGACAACTTTCCTGGGTTTTGACCTAGTCGTCATGCATCCCACCTTGGAAATTCTTGTTGCTCCCCAGAGGCTCCGAGATGCAGAGAACACGGGCAGCTGCTGAAAAGAAGGGCAACTGTGAGTTGTCAAGAAGCAAGAACCTAGGCAGCTGCCTGTGCTTGGCAAGGAGCAGCTGCTGGATTCTTGCAATTGCCTTCAGTGCGCACAGAAGCCCGCTGCTCTTGCTGCTTGTTTTTTCGCCTTCAGTCATTACACACTGCTGAAGCTGAGGCAGGCTGTTCAGCTTTGCTGCTTTTCAGCATCTCAGCTGCCCTTCTGCTCTGTGACAGCTCTCCAGTTTCTTTGCCTTCGCCAGGCTGCAACGTGCCCGCTAGTACCAAAGAACTGGGCAGGAGTGGGCAG
>NW_026530366.1:60000-70000 GCF_026979565.1 Vidua chalybeata | reverse complement strand
GGGCTCCCGCCTGCCGGCGGCCGTGGGTAGACCTGTTGTCCCGGGCCGGCCTTGGGCTCCCGCCTCTCGGCGACCGTGGGTAGACCTGTTGTCCCGAGCCGGACTTGGGCTCCCGCCTCTCGGCGACCGTGGGTAGACCTGTTGTCCCGGGCCGGCCTTGGGCTCCCGCCTGCCGGCGGCCGTGGGTAGACCTGTTATCCCGGGCCGGCCTTGGGCTCCCGCCTGCCGGCTCCCGGCGTGGGTAGACCTGTTGTCCCGGGCCGGCCTTGGGCTCCCGCCTCTCGGCGGCCGTGGGTAGACCTGTTGTCCCGGGCCGGCCTTGGGCTCCCGCCTCGAGGGGCTCGGGGTAGACCTGTTGTCCCGGGCCGGCCTTGGGCTCCCGCCTGCCGGCGGCCGTGGGGAGACCTGTTGTCCCGGGCCGGCCTCGGCTTGCCGCCGCCGAGGGGCTCGGGGTAGACCTGTTGTCCCGGGCCGGCCTTGGGCTCCCGCCTGCCGGTCGCCGTGGGTAGACCTGTTGTCCCGGGCCGGCCTCGGCTTGCCGCCGCCGAGGGGCTCGGGGTAGACCTGTTGTCCCGGGCCGGCCTCGGGCTCCCGCCTGCCGGCGGCCGTGGGTAGACCTGTTGTCCCGGGCCGGCCTTGGGCTCCCGCCTCCCGGCGGCCCGGGGTAGACCTGTTGTCCCGGGCCGGCCTCGGCTTGCTGGCGCCCGGCGGCCCGGGGAAGACCTGTTTCCCCGGCCCCGACCAGGGCTCCCGCCTGCCGGCGGCCGTGGGTAGACCTGTTGTCCTGGCCCGACTTGGGCTCCGGCCCCCCGAGGACCGGGGTAGACTCGTTGTCCTCCATCCGAGGCGCGCCGCCCCCCCCCCCCCCCCACCCCCCCCCCCCCACCCCGCGTCCTCGTCCTGGCCCGCAAGCCGGCGTAAGGCGGGCGGGCCGCGCATCCGGCAGGCCCCCGTACGCCCGCCACTCGCCACCCGCTCCGGGGGCCGCGCGCGGCCCGCGGCGCACCCTCTTTCCCCCCGAGAGCCGGGAGGCGAAGGCGGCCCGCTTCCGCTGCCGCCGGGCGCACGCCCCCGCCGACGTCCTGCCCGCATCCCCCCGCGCCCAGCCACCCCGAGAGGGAAGGAGGGAGCCTTTAGGACTCCCGGCCGGCCGAAGGCGCGGCGGCCCGGCTCCCGCCCGGATTTCTGCCTCCCTCCCTTCAGCCCCTGCCGCCGCTGCCGTCCCGCCGCAGGCCGGGCCGGGGCCGGGCCTGAGCAGCAAGGAAGGAAGGCCGTCCGAGCAGAAGGCTCGGCGAGACCTGAGGAGCAAGCTTGTTGGGCAAGGGAGGGCGCTAAGCCTGCCCGCCCCTGCCGGCCGAAGGCCCCGGCTGCCTGGGTGTCGGCCCGCTGCCGGCCCTCCCGCCGCTGCCGCTGTGCCAACTGGCTGAGGAGAGACTGGGCCGGGGCGGGAAAAGTCTGCAGGCGGCGGCGGGGAGTCCGACGGGGGGGAGGGCGGGGCGCCCCCAGCCGTGGCGGTTGGGCGGAGGCGGGGAAAGCCTGCAGGCGGTGCCGGGGAGTCTGATGGGGGAGGGCGGGGCGCCCCCAACCGTCGCTGGGCGGGCGGCCGCGACAGACAGGGCCGGGGCAGAGCCAGGGGCAGGGGCAGGGACGCGGAGGCGGACGGGGAGAGAGGGCACGCGAGAGTGTGAGGGCGTGCCTGCGGGAGCGGCGGGGGGTGGGGGGGGGTGGGGGGGCGGGTGGTGTCTGAGGTGTTGGCACGGGAGTGTGACTGTGTGGAGTGGGAGTGTCTGTCACTCTGCCCCTCTCTCTCTCTCTCTCTCTCTTTCTGTGTGAAGGAGGGCCGGGGCGGCCCTCCGGCGGCGGGCGGCCGTCGGAAGCCAGCAGGTCTACCCCGGGTTGCGGCCGGGCTCGGGGACAAAAGGTCTACCCCGGCTCCTGGTCCGGGCTCGTGGAAACAAGGTCTACCCCGGCTCCCAACGCGGCCGTCGGCGGACAACAGGTCTACCCCGGGTCCCGGCCGGGGTCGGGGACAACAGGTCTACCCCGGCTCCGGGGCCGCCGGGCCCGGGGCCGCCCTCCGCCGGCGGGACGCCGTCGGCGGACAACAGGTCTACCCCGGGTCCCGGCCGGGGTCGCGGACAACAGGTCTACCCGGGCTCCGGGGCCGCCGGGCCCCGGGCCGCCCTCCGCCGGCGGGCGGCCGTCGGCGGACAACAGGTCTACCCCGGGTCCCGGCCGGGGTCGGGGACAACAGGTCTACCCCGGCTCCGGGGCCGCCGGGCCCCGGGCCGCCCTCCGCCGGCGGGCGGCCGTCGGCGGACAACAGGTCTACCCCGGGTCCCGGCCGGGGTCGGGGACAACAGGTCTACCCCGGCTCCGGGGCCGCCGGGCCCCGGGCCGCCCTCCGCCGGCGGGCGGCCGTCGGCGGACAACAGGTCTACCCCGGGTCCCGGCCGGGGTCGGGGACAACAGGTCTACCCCGGCTCCGGGGCCCCCGGGCACCGGGCTGCCCTCGGCCGCCGGGCGGCCGTCGGCGGACAACAGGTCTACCCCGGGTCCCGGCCGGGCTCGGGGACAACAGGTCTACCCCGGCTCCGGGGCCGCCGGGCCCCGGGCCGCCCTCCGCCGGCGGGCGGCCGTCGGCGGACAACAGGTCTACCCCGGGTCCCGGCCGGGGTCGGGGACAACAGGTCTACCCCGGCTCCGGGGCCGCCGGGCCCGGGCCGCCCTCCGCCGGCGGGACGCCGTCGGCGGACAACAGGTCTACCCCGGGTCCCGGCCGGGGTCGCGGACAACAGGTCTACCCCGGCTCCGGGGCCGCCGGGCCCCGGGCCGCCCTCCGCCGGCGGGCGGCCGTCGGCGGACAACAGGTCTACCCCGGGTCCCGGCCGGGGTCGGGGACAACAGGTCTACCCCGGCTCCGGGGCCGCCGGGCCCCGGGCCGCCCTCCGCCGGCGGGCGGCCGTCGGCGGACAACAGGTCTACCCCGGGTCCCGGCCGGGGTCGGGGACAACAGGTCTACCCCGGCTCCGGGGCCGCCGGGCCCCGGGCCGCCCTCCGCCGGCGGGCGGCCGTCGGCGGACAACAGGTCTACCCCGGGTCCCGGCCGGGGTCGGGGACAACAGGTCTACCCCGGCTCCGGGGCCCCCGGGCACCGGGCTGCCCTCGGCCGCCGGGCGGCCGTCGGCGGACAACAGGTCTACCCCGGGTCCCGGCCGGGCTCGGGGACAACAGGTCTACCCCGGCTCCGGGGCCGCCGGGCCCCGGGCCGCCCTCCGCCGGCGGGCGGCCGTCGGCGGACAACAGGTCTACCCCGGGTCCCGGCCGGGGTCGGGGACAACAGGTCTACCCCGGCTCCGGGGCCGCCGGGCCCGGGGCCGCCCTCCGCCGGCGGGACGCCGTCGGCGGACAACAGGTCTACCCCGGGTCCCGGCCGGGGTCGCGGACAACAGGTCTACCCGGGCTCCGGGGCCGCCGGGCCCCGGGCCGCCCTCCGCCGGCGGGCGGCCGTCGGCGGACAACAGGTCTACCCCGGGTCCCGGCCGGGGTCGGGGACAACAGGTCTACCCCGGCTCCGGGGCCGCCGGGCCCCGGGCCGCCCTCCGCCGCCGGGCGGCCGTCGGCGGACAACAGGTCTACCCCGGGTCCCGGCCGGGGTCGGGGACAACAGGTCTACCCCGGCTCCGGGGCCGCCGGGCCCCGGGCCGCCCTCCGCCGGCGGGCGGCCGTCGGCGGACAACAGGTCTACCCCGGGTCCCGGCCGGGGTCGGGGACAACAGGTCTACCCCGGCTCCGGGGCCGCCGGGCCCCGGGCCGCCCCCCGCCGGCGGGCGGCCGTCGGCGGACAACAGGTCTACCCCGGGTCCCGGCCGGGGTCGGGGACAACAGGTCTACCCCGGCTCCGGGGCCGCCGGGCCCGGGGCCGCCCTCCGCCGGCGAGCGGCCGTCGGCGGACAACAGGTCTACCCCGGGTCCCGGCCGGGGTCGGGGACAACAGGTCTACCCCGGCTCCGGGGCCGCCGGGCCCCGGGCCGCCCGCCGCCGCCGGGCGGCCGTCGGCGGACAACAGGTCTACCCCGGGTCCCGGCCGGGGTCGGGGACAACAGGTCTACCCCGGCTCCGGGGCCGCCGGGCCCCGGGCCGCCCTCCGCCGGCGGGCGGCCGTCGGCGGACAACAGGTCTACCCCGGGTCCCGGCCGGGGTCGGGGACAACAGGTCTACCCCGGCTCCGGGGCCGCCGGGCCCCGGGCCGCCCTCGGCCGCCGGGCGGCCGTCGGCGGACAACAGGTCTACCCCGGGTCCCGGCCGGGGTCGGGGACAACAGGTCTACCCCGGCTCCGGGGCCCCCGGGCACCGGGCTGCCCTCGGCCGCCGGGCGGCCGTCGGCGGACAACAGGTCTACCCCGGGTCCCGGCCGGGGTCGGGGACAACAGGTCTACCCCGGCTCCGGGGCCGCCGGGCCCCGGGCCGACCGCCGCCGCCGGGCGGCCGTCGGCGGACAACAGGTCTACCCCGGGTCCCGGCCGGGGTCGGGGGCAACAGGTCTACCCCGGCTCCGGGACCGCCGGGCCCGGGGCTGCCCTCCGCCAAAGGGCGGCCGTCGGCGGACAACAGGTCTACCCCGGGTCCCGGCCGGGGTCGGGGACAACAGGTCTACCCCGGCTCCGGGGCCGCCGGGCCCCGGGCCGCCCTCGGCCGGCGGGCGGCCGTCGGCGGACAACAGGTCTACCCCGGGTCCCGGCCGGGGTCGGGGACAACAGGTCTACCCCGGCTCCGGGGCCGCCGGGCCCCGGGCCGCCCGCCGCCGCCGGGCGGCCGTCGGCGGACAACAGGTCTACCCCGGGTCCCGGCCGGGGTCGGGGACAACAGGTCTACCCCGGCTCCGGGGCCGCCGGGCCCGGGCCGCCCTCCGCCGGCGGGACGCCGTCGGCGGACAACAGGTCTACCCCGGGTCCCGGCCGGGGTCGGGGACAACAGGTCTACCCCGGCTCCGGGGCCGCCGGGCCCCGGGCCGCCCTCGGCCGGCGGGCGGCCGTCGGCGGACAACAGGTCTACCCCGGGTCCCGGCCGGGGTCGGGGACAACAGGTCTACCCCGGCTCCGGGGCCCCCGGGCACCGGGCCGCCCTCCGCCGGCGGGCGGCCGTCGGCGGACAACAGGTCTACCCCGGGTCCCGGCCGGGGTCGGGGACAACAGGTCTACCCCGGCTCCGGGGCCCCCGGGCCCCGGGCCGCCCTCGGCCGGCGGGCGGCCGTCGGCGGACAACAGGTCTACCCCGGGTCCCGGCCGGGGTCGGGGACAACAGGTCTACCCCGGCTCCGGGGCCGCCGGGCCCGGGGCTGCCCTCCGCCGGCGGGACGCCGTCGGCGGACAACAGGTCTACCCCGGGTCCCGGCCGGGGTCGGGGACAACAGGTCTACCCCGGCTCCGGGGCCGCCGGGCCCCGGGCCGCCCTCGGCCGGCGGGCGGCCGTCGGCGGACAACAGGTCTACCCCGGGTCCCGGCCGGGGTCGGGGACAACAGGTCTACCCCGGCTCCGGGGCCGCCGGGCCCCGGGCCGCCCGCCGCCGCCGGGCGGCCGTCGGCGGACAACAGGTCTACCCCGGGTCCCGGCCGGGGTCGGGGACAACAGGTCTACCCCGGCTCCGGGGCCGCCGGGCCCCGGGCCGCCCTCGGCCGGCGGGCGGCCGTCGGCGGACAACAGGTCTACCCCGGGTCCCGGCCGGGGTCGGGGACAACAGGTCTACCCCGGCTCCGGGGCCGCCGGGCCCCGGGCCGCCCTCCGCCGGCGGGCGGCCGTCGGCGGACAACAGGTCTACCCCGGGTCCCGGCCGGGGTCAGGGACAACAGGTCTACCCCGGCTCCGGGGCCCCCGGGCACCGGGCCGCCCTCCGCCGGCGGGCGGCCGTCGGCGGACAACAGGTCTACCCCGGGTCCCGGCCGGGATCGGGGACAACAGGTCTACCCCGGCTCCGGGGTCGCCGGGCCCCGGGCCGCCCGCCGCCGCCGGGCGGCCGTCGGCGGACAACAGGTCTACCCCGGGTCCCGGCCGGGGTCGGGGACAACAGGTCTACCCCGGCTCCGGGGCCCCCGGGCACCGGGCCGCCCTCGGCCGGCGGGCGGCCGTCGGCGGACAACAGGTCTACCCCGGGTCCCGGCCGGGGTCGGGGACAACAGGTCTACCCCGGCTCCGGGGCCGCCGGGCCCCGGGCCGCCCGCCGCCGCCGGGCGGCCGTCGGCGGACAACAGGTCTACCCCGGGTCCCGGCCGGGGTCGGGGACAACAGGTCTACCCCGGCTCCGGGGCCGCCGGGCCCCGGGCCGCCCTCGGCCGGCGGGCGGCCGTCGGCGGACAACAGGTCTACCCCGGGTCCCGGCCGGGGTCGGGGACAACAGGTCTACCCCGGCTCCGGGGCCGCCGGGCCCCGGGCCGCCCTCGGCCGGCGGGCGGCCGTCGGCGGACAACAGGTCTACCCCGGGTCCCGGCCGGGGTCGGGGACAACAGGTCTACCCCGGCTCCGGGGCCGCCGGGCCCCGGGCCGCCCGCCGCCGCCGGGCGGCCGTCGGCGGACAACAGGTCTACCCCGGGTCCCGGCCGGGGTCGGGGACAACAGGTCTACCCCGGCTCCGGGGCCGCCGGGCCCCGGGCCGCCCGCCGCCGCCGGGCGGCCGTCGGCGGACAACAGGTCTACCCCGGGTCCCGGCCGGGGTCGGGGACAACAGGTCTACCCCGGCTCCGGGGCCGCCGGGCCCGGGCCGCCCTCCGCCGGCGGGCGGCCGTCGGCGGACAACAGGTCTACCCCGGGTCCCGGCCGGGGTCAGGGACAACAGGTCTACCCCGGCTCCGGGGCCGCCGGGCCCGGGCCGCCCTCCGCCGGCGGGCGGCCGTCGGCGGACAACAGGTCTACCCCGGGTCCCGGCCGGGATCGGGGACAACAGGTCTACCCCGGCTCCGGGGTCGCCGGGCCCCGGGCCGCCCGCCGCCGCCGGGCGGCCGTCGGCGGACAACAGGTCTACCCCGGGTCCCGGCCGGGGTCGGGGACAACAGGTCTACCCCGGCTCCGGGGCCCCCGGGCACCGGGCCGCCCTCGGCCGGCGGGCGGCCGTCGGCGGACAACAGGTCTACCCCGGGTCCCGGCCGGGGTCGGGGACAACAGGTCTACCCCGGCTCCGGGGCCGCCGGGTCCCGGGCCGCCCGCCGCCGCCGGGCGGCCGTCGGCGGACAACAGGTCTACCCCGGGTCCCGGCCGGGGTCGGGGACAACAGGTCTACCCCGTCTCCGGGACCGCCGGGCCCGGGGCTGCCCTCCGCCGGCGGGCGGCCGTCGGCGGACAACAGGTCTACCCCGGGTCCCGGCCGGGGTCGGGGACAACAGGTCTACCCCGGCTCCGGGGCCGCCGGGCCCCGGGCCGCCCTCCGCCGGCGGGCGGCCGTCGGCGGACAACAGGTCTACCCCGGGTCCCGGCCGGGGTCAGGGACAACAGGTCTACCCCGGCTCCGGGGCCGCCGGGCCCCGGGCCGACCGCCGCCGGCGGGCGGCCGTCGGCGGACAACAGGTCTACCCCGGGTCCCGGCCGGGGTCGGGGACAACAGGTCTACCCCGGCTCCGGGGCCGCCGGGCCCGGGGTGGCGCCGTGCCGCCGTCCGGCGGACCGGGGACAACAGGTCTACCTCGCTCCGGCGGGACTTAGGCGCTTTTCGGCCGGAGCTGGGTAGACCTGTTGTCGCGGCCGGCTCCGGAAGTTCACCAAGGGGTCGCTGTTTTCAGCTGCCTCCGGCTACGTCATCGTAGGGGCCGGCCTGCGGCGGCGCCCCTTCCCGGTCGCGTTCCATTGGTCCTCTTGGAGGCGTCTGCGGCTTCGGACTCGTCTGTCCGTACTATGGGAGCGAGGTGACGGGCCGCATCCCCACAGGCCTCCAGCATGCCTGTGTCCGAAGCGGCGAAGGAGGGCCCGCGCGCGCGGTCATCCTCAGGGCAAAGCGAGTGCCGCTGACGCGGGACGAGTCGCGTGGCGTCGTCCCGGTCCCCGTCCCGACCCAGGGAAGCAGAGAGGCTCCGAGAGAGCCGAGTGAGGTGCTGCAAAGAGGGCGCGTGCCCAGCCGAAAGACGATGCGTTCCGCTTGCCGGCCGCGGAGAGAAGCCGTGTCCCGCTCCGGCCCGGCTGCTGCCAGCTTGGTGAAGGGGGGGGGCGCCCGCCCCCCCCACCCCGGGGAATTGTTGGCGGGCGAGGCGGCGGCGCCTCGCCCCTTTTCTGCTCGGCCTTAAGCCGGGGCCCGCTGGCCGGGCGTGCTTTTTTTTTTTTCTCGGCTGCCGGTCCGGTGAGGTGGCCGGCAGCCTGGGGTGGACGCGGCCGGGGCTTTCCCCGGCCCTTGCCCGAGAGCCCCGAGCAGCGCCCGCCGAGGTGGCGGCGTCCCGTTCTCCCGCTCCCGACCTGTTTGTTGCCAGCGTGTCCGTGTCGGAAGGGCGGCGGGGGGGCGCGCGGCCTTGGCTTCGGCGTTGCCGCGTGGCTTGAGGGGCTCGGTGAGGGCGGTCCCCCGATGTGCTGTGGAGCCGGGGTGGCGGCACCCCGGGCCAGCAGCGTGTGTTGTGGAAGTCGTCCCCCTTCCTCGGCCTTAAGCCGGGGACCCGCGTGACGGGCAGCGTTTTTCAGGGGCAGAGGCCGGCCGCGGTGGCCGGCCGCCCGAGCACGGACCGGAAGCCGCCAGAGAGCCCCCGGAGCGTGTGGTGGGCGAGGCGGCGTCGCCTCGCTCTTCCTCGGTCGTGTGCGGATCGAGTCGCTTCTGCCCGGTGGGCTGGGTTTCCAGCCGGGTCCGTTTTTTTCTTCAGGCGCGCGCCGGCGTGCGGGCGGTGTGGGGGCCGCCCGCCCGGCCTGCGTTGCGCTTTTTCTCTGGCGGCCCTAAGCCGCGGCACCGAGAGGCGCGCCGGGAAGGCGCGCGGGCCCAGGAAAGCCAAGGTGTGCACAGGAGAGAGCCGAGATCTGCTGGTGGGGTTGGGGGGGGGGAGTGAGAGGCGCGTGCCTCGCCCCACCCCGCCCCGGGCCCGCGGCCCCCGTGGCTAGCACGGGTCCTTGGTGGCGCGTCATGTGCCTTTTTGTGGTGCCGTCCCCCGTCTTTTTCCGGAGGGAGAGCCGGCTGCTGCCTGCGAGGCCGGGGGAAAGCCGGTGGCCCGTGGCGCGGTCGGTGGCACCTTTCTTCTCGCACGCTGGGATGGGTTCCCCGGGCGAAAGGGTGAAGCTCACCCCCAGCCCGGCGGTCCCGTCCCGCCGTCGCCTGGCTAAAGAGGGAAGCCTTGTCGGCGGGCGGGCGGGTGGCGGCACCCCCCGCGCTCCTCTGCCGTGCTCGATCCGCGAGCGGCTGTCCCAGGAGGAGCAGCGTGGCCGTGGGGCCCTTGTTGCCAGCGTGTCGGCGGCTGCTTTGCCCCCCTCCTTTCCGCAGCAGCAGCAGCAGCAGCAGCAGCAGCCGCGTCCCGTGTGTCCGATCGATGAGGCTTTTCGGGTGGCGTCGGCGAGGGCCCCCGGCCGGCCGGGCTCTTCCGGGTCTTCTCTGTCATGGGGAAGGCCACGGCGGGGTCCGGTGCTCGGGCAGGGCGGTCTCCTTTCCAATTCGCTTCCCGTCGCAGGCGAGGTGCCGCCCCTCCCGCTGCCGGGGAGGGCGGCTTGACCGTCCCGGGCTGTGTGACGGCCGCGTGGCCCCGCGAGCTTGCACAGGTGTCCTTCAATGCAGGCGAGGTGCTGGTGCTGGCCCCGGTCCCGGCTAGCGCCCCGTGGGTGCCGGCCGCGAGCAGCGCGCCGGGTGGCGGTGCGGCTGGAGCTGAGCCGCGAGAGACCTAGAGTGCCGAGAGAGAGAGAAAGAGAGCGCAAAGAGGGCGAAAAGGAGGAAGCGATGGGGAAGCGCGGACGGGGGAAAAGAGCCCGATCCGCGCGCGCAGCGCACGGCGCTCCTTTGCCGTTCCGCCACCTGCTGCAGAGCGAGCCGCCCCGGTTGCAAAGGGCCTGGGTGTCC
>NW_026530366.1:37500-47500 GCF_026979565.1 Vidua chalybeata | reverse complement strand
CGGGGTAGACCTGTTGTCCCGGGCCGGCCTCGGCTTGCTGGCGCCCGGCGGCCCGGGGAAGACCTGTTTCCCCGGCCCCGACCAGGGCTCCCGCCTGCCGGCGGCCGTGGGTAGACCTGTTGTCCTGGCCCGACTTGGGCTCCGGCCCCCCGAGGACCGGGGTAGACTCGTTGTCCTCCATCCGAGGCGCGCCGCCCCCCCCCCCCCCCCCACCCCCCCCCCCCCCACCCCGCGTCCTCGTCCTGGCCCGCAAGCCGGCGTAAGGCGGGCGGGCCGCGCATCCGGCAGGCCCCCGTACGCCCGCCACTCGCCACCCGCTCCGGGGGCCGCGCGCGGCCCGCGGCGCACCCTCTTTCCCCCCGAGAGCCGGGAGGCGAAGGCGGCCCGCTTCCGCTGCCGCCGGGCGCACGCCCCCGCCGACGTCCTGCCCGCATCCCCCCGCGCCCAGCCACCCCGAGAGGGAAGGAGGGAGCCTTTAGGACTCCCGGCCGGCCGAAGGCGCGGCGGCCCGGCTCCCGCCCGGATTTCTGCCTCCCTCCCTTCAGCCCCTGCCGCCGCTGCCGTCCCGCCGCAGGCCGGGCCGGGGCCGGGCCTGAGCAGCAAGGAAGGAAGGCCGTCCGAGCAGAAGGCTCGGCGAGACCTGAGGAGCAAGCTTGTTGGGCAAGGGAGGGCGCTAAGCCTGCCCGCCCCTGCCGGCCGAAGGCCCCGGCTGCCTGGGTGTCGGCCCGCTGCCGGCCCTCCCGCCGCTGCCGCTGTGCCAACTGGCTGAGGAGAGACTGGGCCGGGGCGGGAAAAGTCTGCAGGCGGCGGCGGGGAGTCCGACGGGGGGGAGGGCGGGGCGCCCCCAGCCGTGGCGGTTGGGCGGAGGCGGGGAAAGCCTGCAGGCGGTGCCGGGGAGTCTGATGGGGGAGGGCGGGGCGCCCCCAACCGTCGATGGGCGGGCGGCCGCGACAGACAGGGCCGGGGCAGAGCCAGGGGCAGGGGCAGGGACGCGGAGGCGGACGGGGAGAGAGGGCACGCGAGAGTGTGAGGGCGTGCCTGCGGGAGCGGCGGGGGGTGGGGGGGGTGGGGGGGCGGGTGGTGTCGGAGGTGTTGGCACGGGAGTGTGACTGTGTGGAGTGGGAGTGTCTGTCACTCTGCCCCTCTCTCTCTCTCTCTCTCTCTTTCTGTGTGAAGGAGGGCCGGGGCGGCCCTCCGGCGGCGGGCGGCCGTCGGAAGCCAGCAGGTCTACCCCGGGTTGCGGCCGGGCTCGGGGACAAAAGGTCTACCCCGGCTCCTGGTCCGGGCTCGTGGAAACAAGGTCTACCCCGGCTCCCAACGCGGCCGTCGGCGGACAACAGGTCTACCCCGGGTCCCGGCCGGGGTCGGGGACAACAGGTCTACCCCGGCTCCGGGGCCGCCGGGCCCGGGCCGCCCTCCGCCGGCGGGACGCCGTCGGCGGACAACAGGTCTACCCCGGGTCCCGGCCGGGGTCGCGGACAACAGGTCTACCCGGGCTCCGGGGCCGCCGGGCCCCGGGCCGCCCTCCGCCGGCGGGCGGCCGTCGGCGGACAACAGGTCTACCCCGGGTCCCGGCCGGGGTCGGGGACAACAGGTCTACCCCGGCTCCGGGGCCGCCGGGCCCCGGGCCGCCCTCCGCCGGCGGGCGGCCGTCGGCGGACAACAGGTCTACCCCGGGTCCCGGCCGGGGTCGGGGACAACAGGTCTACCCCGGCTCCGGGGCCGCCGGGCCCCGGGCCGCCCTCCGCCGGCGGGCGGCCGTCGGCGGACAACAGGTCTACCCCGGGTCCCGGCCGGGGTCGGGGACAACAGGTCTACCCCGGCTCCGGGGCCCCCGGGCACCGGGCTGCCCTCGGCCGCCGGGCGGCCGTCGGCGGACAACAGGTCTACCCCGGGTCCCGGCCGGGCTCGGGGACAACAGGTCTACCCCGGCTCCGGGGCCGCCGGGCCCCGGGCCGCCCTCCGCCGGCGGGCGGCCGTCGGCGGACAACAGGTCTACCCCGGGTCCCGGCCGGGGTCGGGGACAACAGGTCTACCCCGGCTCCGGGGCCGCCGGGCCCGGGCCGCCCTCCGCCGGCGGGACGCCGTCGGCGGACAACAGGTCTACCCCGGGTCCCGGCCGGGGTCGCGGACAACAGGTCTACCCCGGCTCCGGGGCCGCCGGGCCCCGGGCCGCCCTCCGCCGGCGGGCGGCCGTCGGCGGACAACAGGTCTACCCCGGGTCCCGGCCGGGGTCGGGGACAACAGGTCTACCCCGGCTCCGGGGCCGCCGGGCCCCGGGCCGCCCTCCGCCGGCGGGCGGCCGTCGGCGGACAACAGGTCTACCCCGGGTCCCGGCCGGGGTCGGGGACAACAGGTCTACCCCGGCTCCGGGGCCGCCGGGCCCCGGGCCGCCCTCCGCCGGCGGGCGGCCGTCGGCGGACAACAGGTCTACCCCGGGTCCCGGCCGGGGTCGGGGACAACAGGTCTACCCCGGCTCCGGGGCCCCCGGGCACCGGGCTGCCCTCGGCCGCCGGGCGGCCGTCGGCGGACAACAGGTCTACCCCGGGTCCCGGCCGGGCTCGGGGACAACAGGTCTACCCCGGCTCCGGGGCCGCCGGGCCCCGGGCCGCCCTCCGCCGGCGGGCGGCCGTCGGCGGACAACAGGTCTACCCCGGGTCCCGGCCGGGGTCGGGGACAACAGGTCTACCCCGGCTCCGGGGCCGCCGGGCCCGGGCCGCCCTCCGCCGGCGGGACGCCGTCGGCGGACAACAGGTCTACCCCGGGTCCCGGCCGGGGTCGCGGACAACAGGTCTACCCCGGCTCCGGGGCCGCCGGGCCCCGGGCCGCCCTCCGCCGGCGGGCGGCCGTCGGCGGACAACAGGTCTACCCCGGGTCCCGGCCGGGGTCGGGGACAACAGGTCTACCCCGGCTCCGGGGCCGCCGGGCCCCGGGCCGCCCTCCGCCGCCGGGCGGCCGTCGGCGGACAACAGGTCTACCCCGGGTCCCGGCCGGGGTCGGGGACAACAGGTCTACCCCGGCTCCGGGGCCGCCGGGCCCCGGGCCGCCCTCCGCCGGCGGGCGGCCGTCGGCGGACAACAGGTCTACCCCGGGTCCCGGCCGGGGTCGGGGACAACAGGTCTACCCCGGCTCCGGGGCCGCCGGGCCCCGGGCCGCCCTCCGCCGGCGGGCGGCCGTCGGCGGACAACAGGTCTACCCCGGGTCCCGGCCGGGGTCGGGGACAACAGGTCTACCCCGGCTCCGGGGCCGCCGGGCCCGGGGCCGCCCTCCGCCGGCGAGCGGCCGTCGGCGGACAACAGGTCTACCCCGGGTCCCGGCCGGGGTCGGGGACAACAGGTCTACCCCGGCTCCGGGGCCGCCGGGCCCCGGGCCGCCCGCCGCCGCCGGGCGGCCGTCGGCGGACAACAGGTCTACCCCGGGTCCCGGCCGGGGTCGGGGACAACAGGTCTACCCCGGCTCCGGGGCCGCCGGGCCCGGGCCGCCCTCCGCCGGCGGGCGGCCGTCGGCGGACAACAGGTCTACCCCGGGTCCCGGCCGGGGTCGGGGACAACAGGTCTACCCCGGCTCCGGGGCCGCCGGGCCCCGGGCCGCCCTCGGCCGCCGGGCGGCCGTCGGCGGACAACAGGTCTACCCCGGGTCCCGGCCGGGGTCGGGGACAACAGGTCTACCCCGGCTCCGGGGCCCCCGGGCACCGGGCTGCCCTCGGCCGCCGGGCGGCCGTCGGCGGACAACAGGTCTACCCCGGGTCCCGGCCGGGGTCGGGGACAACAGGTCTACCCCGGCTCCGGGGCCGCCGGGCCCCGGGCCGACCGCCGCCGCCGGGCGGCCGTCGGCGGACAACAGGTCTACCCCGGGTCCCGGCCGGGGTCGGGGGCAACAGGTCTACCCCGGCTCCGGGGCCGCCGGGCCCGGGGCTGCCCTCCGCCAAAGGGCGGCCGTCGGCGGACAACAGGTCTACCCCGGGTCCCGGCCGGGGTCGGGGACAACAGGTCTACCCCGGCTCCGGGGCCGCCGGGCCCCGGGCCGCCCTCGGCCGGCGGGCGGCCGTCGGCGGACAACAGGTCTACCCCGGGTCCCGGCCGGGGTCGGGGACAACAGGTCTACCCCGGCTCCGGGGCCGCCGGGCCCCGGGCCGCCCGCCGCCGCCGGGCGGCCGTCGGCGGACAACAGGTCTACCCCGGGTCCCGGCCGGGGTCGGGGACAACAGGTCTACCCCGGCTCCGGGGCCGCCGGGCCCGGGGCTGCCCTCCGCCGGCGGGACGCCGTCGGCGGACAACAGGTCTACCCCGGGTCCCGGCCGGGGTCGGGGACAACAGGTCTACCCCGGCTCCGGGGCCGCCGGGCCCGGGCCGCCCTCGGCCGGCGGGCGGCCGTCGGCGGACAACAGGTCTACCCCGGGTCCCGGCCGGGGTCGGGGACAACAGGTCTACCCCGGCTCCGGGGCCCCCGGGCACCGGGCCGCCCTCCGCCGGCGGGCGGCCGTCGGCGGACAACAGGTCTACCCCGGGTCCCGGCCGGGGTCGGGGACAACAGGTCTACCCCGGCTCCGGGGCCGCCGGGCCCCGGGCCGCCCTCGGCCGGCGGGCGGCCGTCGGCGGACAACAGGTCTACCCCGGGTCCCGGCCGGGGTCGGGGACAACAGGTCTACCCCGGCTCCGGGGCCGCCGGGCCCGGGCCGCCCTCCGCCGGCGGGCGGCCGTCGGCGGACAACAGGTCTACCCCGGGTCCCGGCCGGGGTCGGGGACAACAGGTCTACCCCGGCTCCGGGGCCGCCGGGCCCCGGGCCGCCCTCCGCCGGCGGGCGGCCGTCGGCGGACAACAGGTCTACCCCGGGTCCCGGCCGGGGTCGGGGACAACAGGTCTACCCCGGCTCCGGGGCCGCCGGGCCCCGGGCCGCCCTCCGCCGCCGGGCGGCCGTCGGCGGACAACAGGTCTACCCCGGGTCCCGGCCGGGGTCGGGGACAACAGGTCTACCCCGGCTCCGGGGCCGCCGGGCCCCGGGCCGCCCTCCGCCGGCGGGCGGCCGTCGGCGGACAACAGGTCTACCCCGGGTCCCGGCCGGGGTCGGGGACAACAGGTCTACCCCGGCTCCGGGGCCGCCGGGCCCCGGGCCGCCCTCCGCCGGCGGGCGGCCGTCGGCGGACAACAGGTCTACCCCGGGTCCCGGCCGGGGTCGGGGACAACAGGTCTACCCCGGCTCCGGGGCCGCCGGGCCCCGGGCCGCCCTCCGCCGGCGGGCGGCCGTCGGCGGACAACAGGTCTACCCCGGGTCCCGGCCGGGGTCGGGGACAACAGGTCTACCCCGGCTCCGGGGCCGCCGGGCCCCGGGCCGCCCGCCGCCGCCGGGCGGCCGTCGGCGGACAACAGGTCTACCCCGGGTCCCGGCCGGGGTCGGGGACAACAGGTCTACCCCGGCTCCGGGGCCGCCGGGCCCCGGGCCGCCCTCCGCCGGCGGGCGGCCGTCGGCGGACAACAGGTCTACCCCGGGTCCCGGCCGGGGTCGGGGACAACAGGTCTACCCCGGCTCCGGGGCCGCCGGGCCCCGGGCCGCCCTCCGCCGCCGGGCGGCCGTCGGCGGACAACAGGTCTACCCCGGGTCCCGGCCGGGGTCGGGGACAACAGGTCTACCCCGGCTCCGGGGCCGCCGGGCCCCGGGCCGCCCTCCGCCGCCGGGCGGCCGTCGGCGGACAACAGGTCTACCCCGGGTCCCGGCCGGGGTCGGGGACAACAGGTCTACCCCGGCTCCGGGGCCGCCGGGCCCCGGGCCGCCCTCCGCCGCCGGGCGGCCGTCGGCGGACAACAGGTCTACCCCGGGTCCCGGCCGGGGTCGGGGACAACAGGTCTACCCCGGCTCCGGGGCCGCCGGGCCCGGGGCCGCCCTCCGCCGGCGGGCCGCCGTCGGCGGACAACAGGTCTACCCCGGGTCCCGGCCGGGGTCGGGGACAACAGGTCTACCCCGGCTCCGGGGCCGCCGGGCCCCGGGCCGCCCTCGGCCGGCGGGCGGCCGTCGGCGGACAACAGGTCTACCCCGGGTCCCGGCCGGGGTCGGGGACAACAGGTCTACCCCGGCTCCGGGGCCGCCGGGCCCCGGGCCGCCCTCCGCCGGCGGGCGGCCGTCGGCGGACAACAGGTCTACCCCGGGTCCCGGCCGGGGTCGGGGACAACAGGTCTACCCCGGCTCCGGGGCCGCCGGGCCCGGGCCGCCCTCCGCCGGCGGGCGCCGTCGGCGGACAACAGGTCTACCCCGGGTCCCGGCCGGGGTCGGGGACAACAGGTCTACCCCGGCTCCGGGGCCGCCGGGCCCCGGGCCGCCCTCGGCCGGCGGGCGGCCGTCGGCGGACAACAGGTCTACCCCGGGTCCCGGCCGGGGTCGGGGACAACAGGTCTACCCCGGCTCCGGGGCCCCCGGGCCCCGGGCCGCCCTCCGCCGGCGGGCGGCCGTCGGCGGACAACAGGTCTACCCCGGGTCCCGGCCGGGGTCGGGGACAACAGGTCTACCCCGGCTCCGGGGCCGCCGGGCCCCGGGCCGCCCTCCGCCGCCGGGCGGCCGTCGGCGGACAACAGGTCTACCCCGGGTCCCGGCCGGGGTCGGGGACAACAGGTCTACCCCGGCTCCGGGGCCGCCGGGCCCCGGGCCGCCCTCCGCCGGCGGGCGGCCGTCGGCGGACAACAGGTCTACCCCGGGTCCCGGCCGGGGTCGGGGACAACAGGTCTACCCCGGCTCCGGGGCCGCCGGGCCCCGGGCCGCCCGCCGCCGGCGGGCGGCCGTCGGCGGACAACAGGTCTACCCCGGGTCCCGGCCGGGGTCGGGGACAACAGGTCTACCCCGGCTCCGGGGCCGCCGGGCCCCGGGCCGCCCTCCGCCGGCGGGCGGCCGTCGGCGGACAACAGGTCTACCCCGGGTCCCGGCCGGGGTCGGGGACAACAGGTCTACCCCGGCTCCGGGGCCGCCGGGCCCCGGGCCGCCCGCCGCCGCCGGGCGGCCGTCGGCGGACAACAGGTCTACCCCGGGTCCCGGCCGGGGTCGGGGACAACAGGTCTACCCCGGCTCCGGGGCCGCCGGGCCCCGGGCCGCCCTCGGCCGCCGGGCGGCCGTCGGCGGACAACAGGTCTACCCCGGGTCCCGGCCGGGGTCGGGGACAACAGGTCTACCCCGGCTCCGGGGCCGCCGGGCCCCGGGCCGCCCTCCGCCGGCGGGCGGCCGTCGGCGGACAACAGGTCTACCCCGGGTCCCGGCCGGGGTCGGGGACAACAGGTCTACCCCGGCTCCGGGGCCCCCGGGCACCGGGCCGCCCTCCGCCGGCGGGCGGCCGTCGGCGGACAACAGGTCTACCCCGGGTCCCGGCCGGGGTCGGGGACAACAGGTCTACCCCGGCTCCGGGGCCGCCGGGCCCCGGGCCGCCCGCCGCCGCCGGGCGGCCGTCGGCGGACAACAGGTCTACCCCGGGTCCCGGCCGGGGTCGGGGACAACAGGTCTACCCCGGCTCCGGGGCCGCCGGGCCCGGGCCGCCCTCCGCCGGCGGGCGGCCGTCGGCGGACAACAGGTCTACCCCGGGTCCCGGCCGGGGTCGGGGACAACAGGTCTACCCCGGCTCCGGGGCCGCCGGGTCCCGGGCCGCCCGCCGCCGCCGGGCGGCCGTCGGCGGACAACAGGTCTACCCCGGGTCCCGGCCGGGGTCGGGGACAACAGGTCTACCCCGTCTCCGGGACCGCCGGGCCCGGGGCCGCCCTCCGCCGGCGGGCGGCCGTCGGCGGACAACAGGTCTACCCCGGGTCCCGGCCGGGGTCGGGGACAACAGGTCTACCCCGGCTCCGGGGCCGCCGGGCCCCGGGCCGCCCTCCGCCGGCGGGCGGCCGTCGGCGGACAACAGGTCTACCCCGGGTCCCGGCCGGGGTCAGGGACAACAGGTCTACCCCGGCTCCGGGGCCGCCGGGCCCCGGGCCGACCGCTGCCGGCGGGCGGCCGTCGGCGGACAACAGGTCTACCCCGGGTCCCGGCCGGGGTCGGGGACAACAGGTCTACCCCGGCTCCGGGGCCGCCGGGCCCGGGGTGGCGCCGTGCCGCCGTCCGGCGGACCGGGGACAACAGGTCTACCTCGCTCCGGCGGGACTTAGGCGCTTTTCGGCCGGAGCTGGGTAGACCTGTTGTCGCGGCCGGCTCCGGAAGTTCACCAAGGGGTCGCTGTTTTCAGCTGCCTCCGGCTACGTCATCGTAGGGGCCGGCCTGCGGCGGCGCCCCTTCCCGGTCGCGTTCCATTGGTCCTCTTGGAGGCGTCTGCGGCTTCGGACTCGTCTGTCCGTACTATGGGAGCGAGGTGACGGGCCGCATCCCCACAGGCCTCCAGCATGCCTGTGTCCGAAGCGGCGAAGGAGGGCCCGCGCGCGCGGTCATCCTCAGGGCAAAGCGAGTGCCGCTGACGCGGGACGAGTCGCGTGGCGTCGTCCCGGTCCCCGTCCCGACCCAGGGAAGCAGAGAGGCTCCGAGAGAGCCGAGTGAGGTGCTGCAAAGAGGGCGCGTGCCCAGCCGAAAGACGATGCGTTCCGCTTGCCGGCCGCGGAGAGAAGCCGTGTCCCGCTCCGGCCCGGCTGCTGCCAGCTTGGTGAAGGGGGGGGGCGCCCGCCCCCCCCACCCCGGGGAATTGTTGGCGGGCGAGGCGGCGGCGCCTCGCCCCTTTTCTGCTCGGCCTTAAGCCGGGGCCCGTTGGCCGGGCGTGCTTTTTTTTTTTTCTCGGCTGCCGGTCCGGTGAGGTGGCCGGCAGCCTGGGGTGGACGCGGCCGGGGCTTTCCCCGGCCCTTGCCCGAGAGCCCCGAGCAGGGCCCGCCGAGGTGGCGGCGTCCCGTTCTCCCGCTCCCGACCTGTTTGTTGCCAGCGTGTCCGTGTCGGAAGGGCGGCGGGGGGGCGCGCGGCCTTGGCTTCGGCGTTGCCGCGTGGCTTGAGGGGCTCGGTGAGGGCGGTCCCCCGATGTGCTGTGGAGCCGGGGTGGCGGCACCCCGGGCCAGCAGCGTGTGTTGTGGAAGTCGTCCCCCTTCCTCGGCCTTAAGCCGGGGACCCGCGTGACGGGCAGCGTTTTTCAGGGGCAGAGGCCGGCCGCGGTGGCCGGCCGCCCGAGCACGGACCGGAAGCCGCCAGAGAGCCCCCGGAGCGTGTGGTGGGCGAGGCGGCGTCGCCTCGCTCTTCCTCGGTCGTGTGCGGATCGAGTCGCTTCTGCCCGGTGGGCTGGGTTTCCAGCCGGGTCCGTTTTTTTCTTCAGGCGCGCGCCGGCGTGCGGGCGGTGTGGGGGCCGCCCGCCCGGCCTGCGTTGCGCTTTTTCTCTGGCGGCCCTAAGCCGCGGCACCGAGAGGCGCGCCGGGAAGGCGCGCGGGCCCAGGAAAGCCAAGGTGTGCACAGGAGAGAGCCGAGATCTGCTGGTGGGGTTGGGGGGGGGGAGTGAGAGGCGCGTGCCTCGCCCCACCCCGCCCCGGGCCCGCGGCCCCCGTGGCTAGCACGGGTCCTTGGTGGCGCGTCATGTGCCTTTTTGTGGTGCCGTCCCCCGTCTTTTTCCGGAGGGAGAGCCGGCTGCTGCCTGCGAGGCCGGGGGAAAGCCGGTGGCCCGTGGCGCGGTCGGTGGCACCTTTCTTCTCGCACGCTGGGATGGGTTCCCCGGGCGAAAGGGTGAAGCTCACCCCCAGCCCGGCGGTCCCGTCCCGCCGTCGCCTGGCTAAAGAGGGAAGCCTTGTCGGCGGGCGGGCGGGTGGCGGCACCCCCCGCGCTCCTCTGCCGTGCTCGATCCGCGAGCGGCTGTCCCAGGAGGAGCAGCGTGGCCGTGGGGCCCTTGTTGCCAGCGTGTCGGCGGCTGCTTTGCCCCCCTCCTTTCCGCAGCAGCAGCAGCAGCAGCAGCAGCAGCCGCGTCCCGTGTGTCCGATCGATGAGGCTTTTCGGGTGGCGTCGGCGAGGGCCCCCGGCCGGCCGGGCTCTTCCGGGTCTTCTCTGTCATGGGGAAGGCCACGGCGGGGTCCGGTG
>NW_026530366.1:17500-25000 GCF_026979565.1 Vidua chalybeata | reverse complement strand
CGGCGTGGGTAGACCTGTTGTCCCGGGCCGGCCTTGGGCTCCCGCCTCTCGGCGGCCGTGGGTAGACCTGTTGTCCCGGGCCGGCCTTGGGCTCCCGCCTCGAGGGGCTCGGGGTAGACCTGTTGTCCCGGGCCGGCCTTGGGCTCCCGCCTGCCGGCGGCCGTGGGGAGACCTGTTGTCCCGGGCCGGCCTCGGCTTGCCGCCGCCGAGGGGCTCGGGGTAGACCTGTTGTCCCGGGCCGGCCTTGGGCTCCCGCCTGCCGGTCGCCGTGGGTAGACCTGTTGTCCCGGGCCGGCCTCGGCTTGCCGCCGCCGAGGGGCTCGGGGTAGACCTGTTGTCCCGGGCCGGCCTCGGGCTCCCGCCTGCCGGCGGCCGTGGGTAGACCTGTTGTCCCGGGCCGGCCTTGGGCTCCCGCCTCCCGGCGGCCCGGGGTAGACCTGTTGTCCCGGGCCGGCCTCGGCTTGCTGGCGCCCGGCGGCCCGGGGAAGACCTGTTTCCCCGGCCCCGACCAGGGCTCCCGCCTGCCGGCGGCCGTGGGTAGACCTGTTGTCCTGGCCCGACTTGGGCTCCGGCCCCCCGAGGACCGGGGTAGACTCGTTGTCCTCCATCCGAGGCGCGCCGCCCCCCCCCCCCCCCCCCCCCCCCCCCCCCCACCCCGCGTCCTCGTCCTGGCCCGCAAGCCGGCGTAAGGCGGGCGGGCCGCGCATCCGGCAGGCCCCCGTACGCCCGCCACTCGCCACCCGCTCCGGGGGCCGCGCGCGGCCCGCGGCGCACCCTCTTTCCCCCCGAGAGCCGGGAGGCGAAGGCGGCCCGCTTCCGCTGCCGCCGGGCGCACGCCCCCGCCGACGTCCTGCCCGCATCCCCCCGCGCCCAGCCACCCCGAGAGGGAAGGAGGGAGCCTTTAGGACTCCCGGCCGGCCGAAGGCGCGGCGGCCCGGCTCCCGCCCGGATTTCTGCCTCCCTCCCTTCAGCCCCTGCCGCCGCTGCCGTCCCGCCGCAGGCCGGGCCGGGGCCGGGCCTGAGCAGCAAGGAAGGAAGGCCGTCCGAGCAGAAGGCTCGGCGAGACCTGAGGAGCAAGCTTGTTGGGCAAGGGAGGGCGCTAAGCCTGCCCGCCCCTGCCGGCCGAAGGCCCCGGCTGCCTGGGTGTCGGCCCGCTGCCGGCCCTCCCGCCGCTGCCGCTGTGCCAACTGGCTGAGGAGAGACTGGGCCGGGGCGGGAAAAGTCTGCAGGCGGCGGCGGGGAGTCCGACGGGGGGGAGGGCGGGGCGCCCCCAGCCGTGGCGGTTGGGCGGAGGCGGGGAAAGCCTGCAGGCGGTGCCGGGGAGTCTGATGGGGGAGGGCGGGGCGCCCCCAACCGTCGCTGGGCGGGCGGCCGCGACAGACAGGGCCGGGGCAGAGCCAGGGGCAGGGGCAGGGACGCGGAGGCGGACGGGGAGAGAGGGCACGCGAGAGTGTGAGGGCGTGCCTGCGGGAGCGGCGGGGGGTGGGGGGGGTGGGGGGGCGGGTGGTGTCTGAGGTGTTGGCACGGGAGTGTGACTGTGTGGAGTGGGAGTGTCTGTCACTCTGCCCCTCTCTCTCTCTCTCTCTCTCTTTCTGTGTGAAGGAGGGCCGGGGCGGCCCTCCGGCGGCGGGCGGCCGTCGGAAGCCAGCAGGTCTACCCCGGGTTGCGGCCGGGCTCGGGGACAAAAGGTCTACCCCGGCTCCTGGTCCGGGCTCGTGGAAACAAGGTCTACCCCGGCTCCCAACGCGGCCGTCGGCGGACAACAGGTCTACCCCGGGTCCCGGCCGGGGTCGGGGACAACAGGTCTACCCCGGCTCCGGGGCCGCCGGGCCCGGGGCCGCCCTCCGCCGGCGGGACGCCGTCGGCGGACAACAGGTCTACCCCGGGTCCCGGCCGGGGTCGCGGACAACAGGTCTACCCGGGCTCCGGGGCCGCCGGGCCCCGGGCCGCCCTCCGCCGGCGGGCGGCCGTCGGCGGACAACAGGTCTACCCCGGGTCCCGGCCGGGGTCGGGGACAACAGGTCTACCCCGGCTCCGGGGCCGCCGGGCCCGGGCCGCCCTCCGCCGGCGGGCGGCCGTCGGCGGACAACAGGTCTACCCCGGGTCCCGGCCGGGGTCGGGGACAACAGGTCTACCCCGGCTCCGGGGCCGCCGGGCCCCGGGCCGCCCTCCGCCGGCGGGCGGCCGTCGGCGGACAACAGGTCTACCCCGGGTCCCGGCCGGGGTCGGGGACAACAGGTCTACCCCGGCTCCGGGGCCCCCGGGCACCGGGCTGCCCTCGGCCGCCGGGCGGCCGTCGGCGGACAACAGGTCTACCCCGGGTCCCGGCCGGGCTCGGGGACAACAGGTCTACCCCGGCTCCGGGGCCGCCGGGCCCCGGGCCGCCCTCCGCCGGCGGGCGGCCGTCGGCGGACAACAGGTCTACCCCGGGTCCCGGCCGGGGTCGGGGACAACAGGTCTACCCCGGCTCCGGGGCCGCCGGGCCCCGGGCCGCCCTCCGCCGGCGGGACGCCGTCGGCGGACAACAGGTCTACCCCGGGTCCCGGCCGGGGTCGCGGACAACAGGTCTACCCCGGCTCCGGGGCCGCCGGGCCCCGGGCCGCCCTCCGCCGGCGGGCGGCCGTCGGCGGACAACAGGTCTACCCCGGGTCCCGGCCGGGGTCGGGGACAACAGGTCTACCCCGGCTCCGGGGCCGCCGGGCCCGGGCCGCCCTCCGCCGGCGGGCGGCCGTCGGCGGACAACAGGTCTACCCCGGGTCCCGGCCGGGGTCGGGGACAACAGGTCTACCCCGGCTCCGGGGCCGCCGGGCCCCGGGCCGCCCTCCGCCGGCGGGCGGCCGTCGGCGGACAACAGGTCTACCCCGGGTCCCGGCCGGGGTCGGGGACAACAGGTCTACCCCGGCTCCGGGGCCCCCGGGCACCGGGCTGCCCTCGGCCGCCGGGCGGCCGTCGGCGGACAACAGGTCTACCCCGGGTCCCGGCCGGGCTCGGGGACAACAGGTCTACCCCGGCTCCGGGGCCGCCGGGCCCCGGGCCGCCCTCCGCCGGCGGGCGGCCGTCGGCGGACAACAGGTCTACCCCGGGTCCCGGCCGGGGTCGGGGACAACAGGTCTACCCCGGCTCCGGGGCCGCCGGGCCCCGGGCCGCCCTCCGCCGGCGGGACGCCGTCGGCGGACAACAGGTCTACCCCGGGTCCCGGCCGGGGTCGCGGACAACAGGTCTACCCCGGCTCCGGGGCCGCCGGGCCCCGGGCCGCCCTCCGCCGGCGGGCGGCCGTCGGCGGACAACAGGTCTACCCCGGGTCCCGGCCGGGGTCGGGGACAACAGGTCTACCCCGGCTCCGGGGCCGCCGGGCCCCGGGCCGCCCTCCGCCGCCGGGCGGCCGTCGGCGGACAACAGGTCTACCCCGGGTCCCGGCCGGGGTCGGGGACAACAGGTCTACCCCGGCTCCGGGGCCGCCGGGCCCCGGGCCGCCCTCCGCCGGCGGGCGGCCGTCGGCGGACAACAGGTCTACCCCGGGTCCCGGCCGGGGTCGGGGACAACAGGTCTACCCCGGCTCCGGGGCCGCCGGGCCCCGGGCCGCCCTCCGCCGGCGGGCGGCCGTCGGCGGACAACAGGTCTACCCCGGGTCCCGGCCGGGGTCGGGGACAACAGGTCTACCCCGGCTCCGGGGCCGCCGGGCCCCGGGCCGCCCTCCGCCGGCGAGCGGCCGTCGGCGGACAACAGGTCTACCCCGGGTCCCGGCCGGGGTCGGGGACAACAGGTCTACCCCGGCTCCGGGGCCGCCGGGCCCCGGGCCGCCCGCCGCCGCCGGGCGGCCGTCGGCGGACAACAGGTCTACCCCGGGTCCCGGCCGGGGTCGGGGACAACAGGTCTACCCCGGCTCCGGGGCCGCCGGGCCCGGGCCGCCCTCCGCCGGCGGGCGGCCGTCGGCGGACAACAGGTCTACCCCGGGTCCCGGCCGGGGTCGGGGACAACAGGTCTACCCCGGCTCCGGGGCCGCCGGGCCCCGGGCCGCCCTCCGCCGGCGGGCGGCCGTCGGCGGACAACAGGTCTACCCCGGGTCCCGGCCGGGGTCGGGGACAACAGGTCTACCCCGGCTCCGGGGCCGCCGGGCCCCGGGCCGCCCTCGGCCGGCGGGCGGCCGTCGGCGGACAACAGGTCTACCCCGGGTCCCGGCCGGGGTCGGGGACAACAGGTCTACCCCGGCTCCGGGGCCCCCGGGCCCCGGGCCGCCCTCGGCCGCCGGGCGGCCGTCGGCGGACAACAGGTCTACCCCGGGTCCCGGCCGGGGTCGGGGACAACAGGTCTACCCCGGCTCCGGGGCCGCCGGGCCCGGGCCGCCCTCCGCCGGCGGGCGGCCGTCGGCGGACAACAGGTCTACCCCGGGTCCCGGCCGGGGTCGGGGACAACAGGTCTACCCCGGCTCCGGGGCCGCCGGGCACCGGGCCGCCCTCCGCCGGCGGGCGGCCGTCGGCGGACAACAGGTCTACCCCGGGTCCCGGCCGGGGTCGGGGACAACAGGTCTACCCCGGCTCCGGGGCCCCCGGGCCCCGGGCCGCCCTCGGCCGGCGGGCGGCCGTCGGCGGACAACAGGTCTACCCCGGGTCCCGGCCGGGGTCGGGGACAACAGGTCTACCCCGGCTCCGGGGCCGCCGGGCCCCGGGCCGCCCTCCGCCGCCGGGCGGCCGTCGGCGGACAACAGGTCTACCCCGGGTCCCGGCCGGGGTCGGGGACAACAGGTCTACCCCGGCTCCGGGGCCGCCGGGCCCCGGGCCGCCCTCGGCCGGCGGGCGGCCGTCGGCGGACAACAGGTCTACCCCGGGTCCCGGCCGGGGTCGGGGACAACAGGTCTACCCCGGCTCCGGGGCCGCCGGGCCCCGGGCCGCCCGCCGCCGCCGGGCGGCCGTCGGCGGACAACAGGTCTACCCCGGGTCCCGGCCGGGGTCGGGGACAACAGGTCTACCCCGGCTCCGGGGCCGCCGGGCCCGGGCCGCCCTCCGCCGGCGGGCGGCCGTCGGCGGACAACAGGTCTACCCCGGGTCCCGGCCGGGGTCGGGGACAACAGGTCTACCCCGGCTCCGGGGCCGCCGGGCCCCGGGCCGCCCTCCGCCGGCGGGCGGCCGTCGGCGGACAACAGGTCTACCCCGGGTCCCGGCCGGGGTCGGGGACAACAGGTCTACCCCGGCTCCGGGGCCGCCGGGCCCCGGGCCGCCCTCCGCCGGCGGGCGGCCGTCGGCGGACAACAGGTCTACCCCGGGTCCCGGCCGGGGTCGGGGACAACAGGTCTACCCCGGCTCCGGGGCCGCCGGGCCCCGGGCCGCCCTCGCCGGCGGGCGGCCGTCGGCGGACAACAGGTCTACCCCGGGTCCCGGCCGGGGTCGGGGACAACAGGTCTACCCCGGCTCCGGGGCCGCCGGGCCCCGGGCCGCCCTCCGCCGGCGGGCGGCCGTCGGCGGACAACAGGTCTACCCCGGGTCCCGGCCGGGGTCGGGGACAACAGGTCTACCCCGGCTCCGGGGCCGCCGGGCCCGGGCCGCCCTCCGCCGGCGGGCGGCCGTCGGCGGACAACAGGTCTACCCCGGGTCCCGGCCGGGGTCGGGGACAACAGGTCTACCCCGGGCCCGGCGGGCGGCCGTCGGCGGACAACAGGTCTACCCCGGGTCCCGGCCGGGGTCAGGGACAACAGGTCTACCCCGGCTCCGGGGCCCCCGGGCACCGGGCCGCCCGCGGCCGGCGGGCGGCCGTCGGCGGACAACAGGTCTACCCCGGGTCCCGGCCGGGGTCGGGGACAACAGGTCTACCCCGGCTCCGGGGCCGCCGGGCCCGGGGTGGCGCCGTGCCGCCGTCCGGCGGACCGGGGACAACAGGTCTACCTCGCTCCGGCGGGACTTAGGCGCTTTTCGGCCGGAGCTGGGTAGACCTGTTGTCGCGGCCGGCTCCGGAAGTTCACCAAGGGGTCGCTCTTTTCAGCTGCCTCCGGCTACGTCATCGTAGGGGCCGGCCTGCGGCGGCGCCCCTTCCCGGTCGCGTTCCATTGGTCCTCTTGGAGGCGTCTGCGGCTTCGGACTCGTCTGTCCGTACTATGGGAGCGAGGTGACGGGCCGCATCCCCACAGGCCTCCAGCATGCCTGTGTCCGAAGCGGCGAAGGAGGGCCCGCGCGCGCGGTCATCCTCAGGGCAAAGCGAGTGCCGCTGACGCGGGACGAGTCGCGTGGCGTCGTCCCGGTCCCCGTCCCGACCCAGGGAAGCAGAGAGGCTCCGAGAGAGCCGAGTGAGGTGCTGCAAAGAGGGCGCGTGCCCAGCCGAAAGACGATGCGTTCCGCTTGCCGGCCGCGGAGAGAAGCCGTGTCCCGCTCCGGCCCGGCTGCTGCCAGCTTGGTGAAGGGGGGGGGCGCCCGCCCCCCCCACCCCGGGGAATTGTTGGCGGGCGAGGCGGCGGCGCCTCGCCCCTTTTCTGCTCGGCCTTAAGCCGGGGCCCGTTGGCCGGGCGTGCTTTTTTTTTTTTCTCGGCTGCCGGTCCGGTGAGGTGGCCGGCAGCCTGGGGTGGACGCGGCCGGGGCTTTCCCCGGCCCTTGCCCGAGAGCCCCGAGCAGCGCCCGCCGAGGTGGCGGCGTCCCGTTCTCCCGCTCCCGACCTGTTTGTTGCCAGCGTGTCCGTGTCGGAAGGGCGGCGGGGGGGCGCGCGGCCTTGGCTTCGGCGTTGCCGCGTGGCTTGAGGGGCTCGGTGAGGGCGGTCCCCCGATGTGCTGTGGAGCCGGGGTGGCGGCACCCCGGGCCAGCAGCGTGTGTTGTGGAAGTCGTCCCCCTTCCTCGGCCTTAAGCCGGGGACCCGCGTGACGGGCAGCGTTTTTCAGGGGCAGAGGCCGGCCGCGGTGGCCGGCCGCCCGAGCACGGACCGGAAGCCGCCAGAGAGCCCCCGGAGCGTGTGGTGGGCGAGGCGGCGTCGCCTCGCTCTTCCTCGGTCGTGTGCGGATCGAGTCGCTTCTGCCCGGTGGGCTGGGTTTCCAGCCGGGTCCGTTTTTTTCTTCAGGCGCGCGCCGGCGTGCGGGCGGTGTGGGGGCCGCCCGCCCGGCCTGCGTTGCGCTTTTTCTCTGGCGGCCCTAAGCCGCGGCACCGAGAGGCGCGCCGGGAAGGCGCGCGGGCCCAGGAAAGCCAAGGTGTGCACAGGAGAGAGCCGAGATCTGCTGGTGGGGTTGGGGGGGGGGAGTGAGAGGCGCGTGCCTCGCCCCACCCCGCCCCGGGCCCGCGGCCCCCGTGGCTAGCACGGGTCCTTGGTGGCGCGTCATGTGCCTTTTTGTGGTGCCGTCCCCCGTCTTTTTCCGGAGGGAGAGCCGGCTGCTGCCTGCGAGGCCGGGGGAAAGCCGGTGGCCCGTGGCGCGGTCGGTGGCACCTTTCTTCTCGCACGCTGGGATGGGTTCCCCGGGCGAAAGGGTGAAGCTCACCCCCAGCCCGGCGGTCCCGTCCCGCCGTCGCCTGGCTAAAGAGGGAAGCCTTGTCG
>NW_026530366.1:0-5000 GCF_026979565.1 Vidua chalybeata | reverse complement strand
CTGCCGGCGGCCGTGGGTAGACCTGTTATCCCGGGCCGGCCTTGGGCTCCCGCCTGCCGGCGGCGTGGGTAGACCTGTTGTCCCGGGCCGGCCTTGGGCTCCCGCCTCTCGGCGGCCGTGGGTAGACCTGTTGTCCCGGGCCGGACTTGGGCTCCCGCCTCGAGGGGCTCGGGGTAGACCTGTTGTCCCGGGCCGGCCTTGGGCTCCCGCCTGCCGGCGGCCGTGGGGAGACCTGTTGTCCCGGGCCGGCCTTGGGCTCCCGCCGCCGAGGGGCTCGGGGTAGACCTGTTGTCCCGGGCCGGCCTTGGGCTCCCGCCTGCCGGTCGCCGTGGGTAGACCTGTTGTCCCGGGCCGGCCTCGGCTTGCCGCCGCCGAGGGGCTCGGGGTAGACCTGTTGTCCCGGGCCGGCCTCGGGCTCCCGCCTGCCGGCGGCCGTGGGTAGACCTGTTGTCCCGGGCCGGCCTTGGGCTCCCGCCTCCCGGCGGCCCGGGGTAGACCTGTTGTCCCGGGCCGGCCTCGGCTTGCTGGCGCCCGGCGGCCCGGGGAAGACCTGTTTCCCCGGCCCCGACCAGGGCTCCCGCCTGCCGGCGGCCGTGGGTAGACCTGTTGTCCTGGCCCGACTTGGGCTCCGGCCCCCCGAGGACCGGGGTAGACTCGTTGTCCTCCATCCGAGGCGCGCCGCCCCCCCCCCCCCCCCCCCCCCCCCCCCCCCCCCCACCCCGCGTCCTCGTCCTGGCCCGCAAGCCGGCGTAAGGCGGGCGGGCCGCGCATCCGGCAGGCCCCCGTACGCCCGCCACTCGCCACCCGCTCCGGGGGCCGCGCGCGGCCCGCGGCGCACCCTCTTTCCCCCCGAGAGCCGGGAGGCGAAGGCGGCCCGCTTCCGCTGCCGCCGGGCGCACGCCCCCGCCGACGTCCTGCCCGCATCCCCCCGCGCCCAGCCACCCCGAGAGGGAAGGAGGGAGCCTTTAGGACTCCCGGCCGGCCGAAGGCGCGGCGGCCCGGCTCCCGCCCGGATTTCTGCCTCCCTCCCTTCAGCCCCTGCCGCCGCTGCCGTCCCGCCGCAGGCCGGGCCGGGGCCGGGCCTGAGCAGCAAGGAAGGAAGGCCGTCCGAGCAGAAGGCTCGGCGAGACCTGAGGAGCAAGCTTGTTGGGCAAGGGAGGGCGCTAAGCCTGCCCGCCCCTGCCGGCCGAAGGCCCCGGCTGCCTGGGTGTCGGCCCGCTGCCGGCCCTCCCGCCGCTGCCGCTGTGCCAACTGGCTGAGGAGAGACTGGGCCGGGGCGGGAAAAGTCTGCAGGCGGCGGCGGGGAGTCCGACGGGGGGGAGGGCGGGGCGCCCCCAGCCGTGGCGGTTGGGCGGAGGCGGGGAAAGCCTGCAGGCGGTGCCGGGGAGTCTGATGGGGGAGGGCGGGGCGCCCCCAACCGTCGATGGGCGGGCGGCCGCGACAGACAGGGCCGGGGCAGAGCCAGGGGCAGGGGCAGGGACGCGGAGGCGGACGGGGAGAGAGGGCACGCGAGAGTGTGAGGGCGTGCCTGCGGGAGCGGCGGGGGGTGGGGGGGGTGGGGGGGCGGGTGGTGTCGGAGGTGTTGGCACGGGAGTGTGACTGTGTGGAGTGGGAGTGTCTGTCACTCTGCCCCTCTCTCTCTCTCTCTCTCTCTTTCTGTGTGAAGGAGGGCCGGGGCGGCCCTCCGGCGGCGGGCGGCCGTCGGAAGCCAGCAGGTCTACCCCGGGTTGCGGCCGGGCTCGGGGACAAAAGGTCTACCCCGGCTCCTGGTCCGGGCTCGTGGAAACAAGGTCTACCCCGGCTCCCAACGGGGCTCGTGGACAACAGCTCTACCCCGGGTCCCGGCCGGGCTCGGGGACAACAGGTCTACCCCGGCCCCGGGGCCGCCGGGCCCCGGGCCGCCCTCCGCCGGCGGGACGCCGTCGGCGGACAACAGGTCTACCCCGGGTCCCGGCCGGGGTCGCGGACAACAGGTCTACCCCGGCTCCGGGGCCGCCGGGCCCCGGGCCGCCCTCGCCGGCGGGCGGCCGTCGGCGGACAACAGGTCTACCCCGGGTCCCGGCCGGGGTCGGGGACAACAGGTCTACCCCGGCTCCGGGGCCGCCGGGCCCCGGGGCCGCCCTCCGCCGGCGGGCGGCCGTCGGCGGACAACAGGTCTACCCCGGGTCCCGGCCGGGGTCGGGGACAACAGGTCTACCCCGGCTCCGGGGCCGCCGGGCCCCGGGCCGCCCTCCGCCGGCGGGCGGCCGTCGGCGGACAACAGGTCTACCCCGGGTCCCGGCCGGGGCGGGGACAACAGGTCTACCCCGGCTCCGGGGCCCCCGGGCACCGGGCTGCCCTCGGCCGCCGGGCGGCCGTCGGCGGACAACAGGTCTACCCGGGTCCCGGCCGGGCTCGGGGACAACAGGTCTACCCCGGCTCCGGGGCCGCCGGGCCCGGGCCGCCCTCCGCCGGCGGGCGCCGTCGGCGGACAACAGGTCTACCCCGGGTCCCGGCCGGGGTCGGGGACAACAGGTCTACCCCGGCTCCGGGGCCGCCGGGCCCCGGGCCGCCCTCCGCCGGCGGGACGCCGTCGGCGGACAACAGGTCTACCCCGGGTCCCGGCCGGGGTCGGGACAACAGGTCTACCCCGGCTCCGGGGCCGCCGGGCCCCGGGCCGCCCTCCGCCGGCGGGCGGCCGTCGGCGGACAACAGGTCTACCCCGGGTCCCGGCCGGGTCGGGGACAACAGGTCTACCCCGGCTCCGGGGCCGCCGGGCCCCGGGCCGCCCTCGCCGGCGGGCGGCCGTCGGCGGACAACAGGTCTACCCCGGGTCCCGGCCGGGGTCGGGGACAACAGGTCTACCCCGGCTCCGGGGCCGCCGGGGCCCGGGCCGCCCTCCGCCGGCGGGCGGCCGTCGGCGGACAACAGGTCTACCCCGGGTCCCGGCCGGGGTCGGGGACAACAGGTCTACCCCGGCTCCGGGGCCCCCGGGCACCGGGCTGCCCTCGGCCGCCGGGCGGCCGTCGGCGGACAACAGGTCTACCCCGGGTCCCGGCCGGGGTCGGGGACAACAGGTCTACCCCGGCTCCGGGGCCGCCGGGCCCCGGGCCGCCCTCGGCCGGCGGGCGGCCGTCGGCGGACAACAGGTCTACCCCGGGTCCCGGCCGGGGTCGGGGACAACAGGTCTACCCCGGCTCCGGGGCCGCCGGGCCCGGGGCCGCCCTCCGCCGGCGAGCGGCCGTCGGCGGACAACAGGTCTACCCCGGGTCCCGGCCGGTGTCGGGGACAACAGGTCTACCCCGGCTCCGGGGCCGCCGGGCCCCGGGCCGCCCTCCGCCGGCGGGCGGCCGTCGGCGGACAACAGGTCTACCCCGGGTCCCGGCCGGGGTCGGGGACAACAGGTCTACCCCGGCTCCGGGCCGCCGGGCCCCGGGCCGCCCTCCGCCGGCGGGCGGCCGTCGGCGGACAACAGGTCTACCCCGGGTCCCGGCCGGGGTCGGGGACAACAGGTCTACCCCGGCTCCGGGCCGCCGGGCCCCGGGCTGCCCTCCGCCGGCCGGCGGCCGTCGGCGGACAACAGGTCTACCCCGGGTCCCGGCCGGGGTCGGGGACAACAGGTCTACCCCGGCTCCGGGGCCGCCGGGCCCCGGGCCGCCCTCGGCCGGCGGGCGGCCGTCGGCGGACAACAGGTCTACCCCGGGTCCCGGCCGGGGTCGGGGACAACAGGTCTACCCCGGCTCCGGGGCCGCCGGGCCCCGGGCCGCCCTCCGCCGGCGGGCGGCCGTCGGCGGACAACAGGTCTACCCCGGGTCCCGGCCGGGGTCGGGGACAACAGGTCTACCCGGCTCCGGGGCCGCCGGGCCCCGGGCCGCCCGGCGGCGGCGGGCGGCCGTCGGCGGACAACAGGTCTACCCGGGTCCCGGCCGGGGTCGGGGACAACAGGTCTACCCCGGCTCCGGGCCGCCGGGCCCCGGGCCGCCCGCCGCCGCCGGGCGGCCGTCGGCGGACAACAGGTCTACCCCGGGTCCCGGCCGGGGTCGGGACAACAGGTCTACCCCGGCTCCGGGGCCCCCGGGCCCCGGGCCGCCCTCCGCCGGCGGGCGGCCGTCGGCGGACAACAGGTCTACCCCGGGTCCCGGCCGGGGTCGGGGACAACAGGTCTACCCCGGCTCCGGGGCCGCCGGGCCCGGGCCGCCCTCGGCCGCCGGGCGGCCGTCGGCGGACAACAGGTCTACCCCGGGTCCCGGCCGGGGTCGGGGACAACAGGTCTACCCCGGCTCCGGGGCCGCCGGGCCCGGGGCCGCCCTCCGCCGGCGGGCGGCCGTCGGCGGACAACAGGTCTACCCCGGGTCCCGGCCGGGGTCGGGGACAACAGGTCTACCCCGGCTCCGGGGCCGCCGGGCCCCGGGCCGCCCTCGGCCGGCGGGCGGCCGTCGGCGGACAACAGGTCTACCCCGGGTCCCGGCCGGGGTCGGGGACAACAGGTCTACCCCGGCTCCGGGGCCGCCGGGCCCCGGGCCGCCCTCGGCCGGCGGGCGGCCGTCGGCGGACAACAGGTCTACCCCGTCCCGGCCGGGGTCGGGGACAACAGGTCTACTACCCCGGCTCCGGGCCGCCGGCCCCGGGCCGCCCTCCGCCGGCGGGGCGGCCGTCGGCGGACAACAGGTCTACCCCGGGTCCCGGCCGGGGTCGGGGACAACAGGTCTACCCCGGCTCCGGGGCCGCCGGGCACCGGGGCCGCCCTCCGCCGGCGGGGCGGCCGTCGGCGGACAACAGGTCTACCCCGGGTCCCGGCCGGGGTCGGGGACAACAGGTCTACCCCGGCTCCGGGGCCGCCGGGCCCCGGGCCGCCCTCCGCCGGCGGGCGGCCGTCGGCGGACAACAGGTCTACCCCGGGTCCCGGCCGGGGTCGGGGACAACAGGTCTACCCGGCTCCGGGGCCGCCGGGCCCCGGGCCGGGCCGCCCTCCGGCCGGCGGGCGGCCGTCGGCGGACAACAGGTCTACCCCGGGTCCCGGC